>NC_041383.1:747075572-747080067 GCF_002162155.2 Triticum dicoccoides | reverse complement strand
TTCTATCTACCTTTCTCTCTCTTCATTACTCCTACCTAACTACACCACCTCCATTAATGCATCTCCTTTCTCTTTTTCCTTCCCCTCCACTAGTTGAAGTTGTCTCCTCCCAAATTAGGTAGCTAGGTAGATGTAGGATTTAGTTAAGTGACCTATTTGCCCCCTAACTAGATCTATCTTTGTCAAGAAGAGCTTTGTGCACTTTTGATCTCCCTACAACATCATCTCCACCGTGTGCTCGATCTCGAGATAGAGGTGATGAAAATTTCATGCTTTTGCAAAATGGAAATATGTTTATGTCTGTGTGATATGTTTGTGGAAATTGTGTGTGTGGCATGAGTTGACACCAAATTGTGCTTTTGAGTTGCCTATGTTTTGCCGAAATGTCGATTTATTTCCGTTTCGGTGAATTCCGGGCAAACTCTAGATCCATATATGTCCTATTTTTAGGGAAGGTCATGCCGAATTTTTGTATGACTTTGATGCATGCATGCATTTTTATAATCAATTTGTTTTATTATTACAGTGCAGACGTTCATGATGGTCAGTGGAATGATGGTGGACAGGCGGTTGCGGTCGGCGGTGCAGGACATGAAAAAAATAACCTGACAGAGGTTTTATGTCCGTGTCGAAAATGCAAAGGAATAGCTTGGCTCGACCCCTATGACGATGGTCGTGTCGAAGCGCACCTGCTCATGACTGGTTTCATGGATGGCTATACTCGGTCGATAACTGAAGATGAGGATGACGATGTTGAGGATGGCGACGGGGCAGGCAATGATGACACGGGGCAAGACGAAGAGATGATCGATAATGGCGGCGGGGAAGAGGCCGGACATGGCGGCGGAGAAGGGGCCGGGCATGGCGGAGGAGAAGGGGCCGGACATGGCGGCGAAGAGAATGACATGGACTCCACGTAGCAGAGTTCGTCGGTACTAAGTTCAATCGTGCGGGACCCTCATGTTCAAGCATTGCTTCGCAAGGAGACGAGTACTGAGAGAGCTGCTTCTAGAGAGGAGGCTAAGCTAGAGCAACTGGTGGTAGACTCGAACACTCCATTGTATGATGGTTGCAATCCTGAGGTGACCCGCTTGAGTTTCACACTCCAACTCCTGAAGACGAAGGCTAAAAACAAATGGACCGACACTAGCCTCGATGAGCATCTCAAGTACCTAAAGGATGTTCTTCCCGCGGGTAATCTATGTCCTACTAGTGTTGATGAGGCCAAGAAGATCGTGTGCCCTCTTGATCTGCCACACGTTAGATACCATGCATGCATCAACGATTGCATAATTTATCGGAAGGAGCACGCGGAAAAAACAAGCTGTCCGGTGTGCAATGCTTCTCGATACAAGAAGGCCGGGAAGAAATGTCCCCAGAAAGTTGTATGGTACGTACCGATCACTCCCCGTCTCCAGAGGTATTTTGTAGATCCTCACGCGGAGAGGAAGAAGCCCGACGATGGAGATGATCCAAAGCTGAGACACGTGAAGGATGGAAGCCAGTGGAGAGCGTTGAACAACTTCTATCGGTATTTTGAATGTGATGCAAGGAACATCGTGCTCGGCGCGTGTACCGATGGCATGAATCCGTTTGGCAACCAGAACACCAACCATAGCACATGGCCCGTGTTTGTATGGATGTACAACCTCCCCCCTGGTTGTGCATGAAATCGAAGTACATTCACATGAGCATGCTTATTCAAGGGCCGAAACAACCAGGAAATAATATTAATTTGTATCTGGGGCTACTTCAAGAGGAGTTAGACACGTTATGGAAAATACCGGCCAAGACATGGGACGCCAGCAAAGGCGAGTATTTCAACATGAGAGCCGCGCTGATCACGATAGTGCACGACTATCTCGGTTACGGATATGTGGCAGGCCAGGTGTGCCATGGATATTGCGGATGCACGCGGTGCATGGATGATACGACGTCTCAGCAGCTAACGTCAAGGAAAGATGGTGGGTCTGGGAAAATTGTGTACATGGGGCATCGAAGATGGCTTGAACATGACGACCCATGGACAAACCGTGGAGATCTATTCAATGGTCACCTGAGCATCTAGGACCTCCACATAAGCAGAGCGGTGCCGAAATCAATGAGCTATTGAAAAACTGGAAGGAGTGCCCCGCGCCGGGAAAGACGATGAGAAAGGCGCCGGAGCCGCCGCTGAAGGTATGGAAGACGAGGTCTCTGTTCTGGGACTTGGAGTACTGGCAAAAACTCGATACACCTCATTGCCTTGATCAAATGCATATCTGTAAGAATGTCCTTGAGAGCTTGCTCGCAACACTGATGAACATGCCGAATAAGACCAAGGATGGGTCGAAGGCAAGAAAAGACTTGCAAGATTTGAAAATCAGAGAAGATCTGCACATGCCGCCCCGTAAAATGTCAGACGAGACAGAGACGGAGACAGAGGCACAGGAGAAGAAGGGCAAGAAAATAAAGAAAGAGGATTATTGCCCCCCTTCTTGCTTCACCTTAAGTCAGGCTGAGATCAATCAATTCTTTAAGTGCCATACCGGAGTCAAAGTTAGTTCCAGTTACTGTGGCAAGATAAGCAGATATCTAGACACGAACAAGAAAAGGTTCAGTGGGATGAAGTCTCATGACTGTCATGTGATGATGACGTATATACTACCTGTTGCCCTTAGAGGGATAATGGACAAGCACGTCCGTGACACGCTTATTGGTCTCTGCAACTGTTTCGACGTCATCTCTCAAAAGTCGATCAGTGTGAAGCAGCTCCGAAGGCTACAGGAAGAGATCATTGTGATACTGAATGAGCTTGAGATGTACTTCTCGCTCGCGTTCTTTGACGTGATGGTGCATCTGTGTGTCCATATTGTGGATGCCATAATAGACCTGGGGCTGTCATTCCTGCACAACATGATGCCGTTTGAGAGGATGAATGGGATCATCAAAGGATTCGTTCGTAACATGTCCCGTCCGGATGGAAGCATCGTCCAGGGCTATCTGACACAAGAGTGCATCTCTTTCTGTGAGAATTTTCTATATGGCGCAGACCAGCCGCCTGGTGTTAATGTTGGTTTGCCCATTAACAAGCACGATGGGAGGCTCGAAGGAGATGGTCACTGCAACGGTCGCAGGGAACTGCACGTGGCATACTCAGATCACCGCAGCGACTTTGACAGAGCAAACTTGGTAGTGCTACAACACCTAGATGAGGTAGATCCTTTCGTGGCACTGCACAAAGAAATTATCGCAAAGAAGTATCGTGACCGGGGGTATGCAGGACGAACGTCGAAGTTACTAGAGAGCACAACTCCACTTTCCTGCATTGGTTCAAAGAGCATATTATTGCTAATCCCCCGGAGGAGGGCTCTAAGGACGGATTGCTCATATACGCCTTAGCACATGGCCCCTCGCCCAACCTCGTAACCTATCAGGCATATGATATCAACGGATACACTTCTACATGGAGGCCAAAGATATGGACAGTGATGATCAGAACTCAGGGGTGACGATGGAATGCATGACCGACAGCGACAATGGCGCAACTGAACAATTTTATGGAAGGTTCGAGGAGATCTGGGAGCTTGACTACTCTGGACTGCACAACACGACGATGTTCCTATCAGATGGGCAAAGAATGTCGAAAGAGAAATCTATGATTTTCACTACCATGAGTATACCCGACGCCAAGAGCGCTACCGTGAACGCTATCGCAAAAAACGAGCCATGGGTACACGCTAAGCACGTGACACAATGCTTCTTCATAACCGACCCATGCAATCCCAGTCGTGTTGTCGTGAGGAGAGGCAAAAGGAACATCATTGGAATGGATGGAGTCGCCAACGAGGAAGACTATGATCAGTACGGCAACCCAATGAGGGAAGATGACGATGATGATGAAGTATACGTCAAAAGAAGAATCAATACTACATTACCTAAGAAAAATCGTTCTCCATGGAAAAGGAAAAGTCACAATGAGGGGCTCAATTATTCTTCAACGAACAAGAAGGGAAAGAAGCTGACTCAAAAACGAAAACGTCAGCGCTGAGGAACCGTATGTTATCGGTCAAATGATGTAATATATATATATATATATATATATATATATATATATATATATATATATATATATTCCTATTTTGTATACACACTTAGCCATTATTATGCATGGGTCCAATGATGTAATATATATGTTCCTATTTTGCATACATATTTAACCGTCAAATGATGCAATATATATCGCCCTCCCTTCATTCACTGCTCTCGGGAAATAAAAGTTGGAAAAAATAAAGGAAAATAAAAAGGAAAATTGGCAGTAGTAGTAGCGCATTTCGTATAAACCGCTACAACTACTGAAGGTAGTAGCAGCGCATTTTGTCCAAACGCGCTGCTGCTACGTCCACTTAACCCAAAATTCTCACTATCCCTGCTTCATCCCACCTTTCCCCCCCAAATCCCCACTCTCTCTTCCCCCGTCGCTCGCCCCCGACCCCGGCGCTGGCGCTCGCCCCCG
>NC_041383.1:747069752-747075149 GCF_002162155.2 Triticum dicoccoides | reverse complement strand
TCTCTGCTAGGGTTCTTCGGTTAATTTACTTAGGTTTTAGTTAGGGCAGTATGTTAATTAGGTTATCTATTTAGTTATGAATTTAGCTAGGTTTCAAAATTAGCTGAATTTATATGCAAATTTGAACTGGACATGTGATATGTGGATATGTCATGTTTTGGACATGTCATGTTTGGAAAATGATCCGAGTGGCCTATGTTACGCCGGAATGTTGATTCATTTCCGTTCTGGTGAATTTCAGGCGCTCGATATGTCCATTTTTTAGCAAAGGTCATGTCGAAATTTCCCGTGAATAAAGGCATGATTTGTGCTACATAGTTGGCATATCGAGTGCTGGCACATAGATTTATTTTTATGTCATTTCTCATTTATTCATACTTTTAGAAATAAATGGGGACACTTAATCATAGGAAACATGTCGAACAACGAAGAAACTGGGCCTTCTGACCAAGATGCAGACGAGATGCGTTATGAGGGTGAACAAGAGTACCTCGACTATTTGACTGCTAAGCAAGGTTTGCAGGTCGTCCTCGATGATGGTACTAACACCGACATCGACACTGACAGCGCCGGCACTGATGGCGGCGCCGAGACTGGTGGGGAAGGTACCGGCAGGGAAGATACCGACGGGGAAGGTACCGACCCCGATGCCGCTACCGAAAAGAGGAAGCATAAGAAGCAGAGGATACGAAAACCTAACAAACTAGGGATTGGACGACTTGTGATCACAAAGATGGCACCTGGCAAGTTTGAGCCGTTAGAGCCGGAAGAATCTCGCAAGTGCTATGGGAACCAAGTAGGATGCATCCTACGAGAATGCGCGAGCATCAACGACGATGACTTAAGGAGTAAAGAACATTTGACGCAGTTGCTCCTAACGAAGTTGCACAAGAGATTCAAGTTCCCCGTTGCTCCTAACGAAGTTGCACAAGAGATTCAAGTTCCCCGTTGCTCCTAACGAAATTGCACAAGAGATTCAAGTTCCCCGACCGGGATGATAACATAGAACAATCGTGGGATGATCCGAAGATGAAAAAGATTAACAATCATGCCATGGGCATGTTCAGCAATGATTTGGCCTCCTGGAAAGGGAGGGTGAAATGAGCTATTGAGGCTGATGAACCCCTGTCCAAGATTCTGGAGGAAAATCCGACACTTACGGAAGAGGAGTTCGAAAAGTTCAAGGACACTTGCGCTACCGAGGTAGCCAAGGCTAAGGCTGCGAAATTCAAGAGCCTTCAGCAAAGGAACACAGGGAAGCATCGCCTCGGAAGCCGTGGCTACCTCTGTAAAAGGCCCATATGGGATAAGGAGGATGCGGAACATGAAGCCGCGGGTCTCCCAGACCCCTTCGCAAAGTTCACCAATCCCTTGGAGCGTGACTTCACCAGGGCCCGCTACAAGTGGGACAAGGAGAAAAAGGTTTTTTACACGGACAAGATCACGAGGAAATTGATTAGACTACTGGAGAAGCAACACCAACTTGCAGCCGAAAGCCCTACTTCTCCGATGAGGCCCAAGTGGGACACCCCTCTCAACCGGGCCTTGAACGAACTTAAGGGACTCCCTTTGGGCCAGCGGCCGCAATATGGTCGTGTGCACGGTGCTGGAGACGGCGCCATGTGGAAGGTGTTTTACAACGAGGGCCCGGAGGCCAAGAAGCAGAAAAAGAAGTTTAGTCAGGCGGACATCAACGCGAAGGTGAAGCTTGCGGTCGAGAAAAAAGCAGCTGAGGACGCGGAAAAAGCAGCCGAGGACAAATATGAGTTGCTACAGCAGGCAATCAATGCAGCTGTAACTGCCTGCAGAAATGATTTTGCTACTAACTTGGTTCCAGTTATCATCAACTGGACGAAGGAAAATCCAGACAAGACGGTACATGATTTCCCGTTGCCCAGTTTCGTCGGGAGCAACTCCATGAACAACAACATCATCGCACCATCACTTGCTCATGCAACCGGGCCTCCTCTCGCAGCCGCTCCCGCTCATAGCAGCCCATCCTCAGTCTCAGGCGCGCTAGGTGGGCCTTCATCTTTGGCTGAGCTCGACACTGTCATGGTAATTACATGTCGCACCAACACACACACACACACACAAACACACACACACACACACACACACATATATATATATATATAATATTCCATTTTGTTGCCTTTCGGTTGTTTTACACCATAGACATATGTGTTTGCAGGCGAAAGAAACCCCGTGCACCATACTCTACTTGATCAAAGGCCAGAAAGTGGACGTGGGAAAGGGGATGATAATGGACCCCTCGCAACCCACGTTCCACAACCAGCCGATCCCCGCTGGGCACTTCAGGATTAGCTTGACCACTGTGAAATCGGGGCACGAGGATTTGCCTCCTCCAGTACAGCATGTGGGAGCGGACGACGAGACCCCGCCGTGGATTGGAAGCTGCAAGGGTTGGGTGCTGCTATGGCCAAAGAATCTTATTCGTCTGGAGCCGGCCGAGAGCACACCAATAACCACACATCAACAAGCATGTGCGGAGACCACCACCCCACCTACGCAATTACCAGCTCCTGTAGTGCCGGGTGAGAGCGGCGGACGACATGATGAAGGGGGTGCAATAGTACAGGCTGATGTAATTTCTCCTGTAGAACAGAGAATGGATGATGAGACAGAGGTCGACCCTATGGATTTCCTCAATACAAACGCATATGACTGTGACATAGATATGATGAGTCAACCATATGACGAATCGGGCTATCAGCTTGCTAATGAGGATATGGATGATATGCCTGGGCAGGGTCGTAGCAGGGATTGCAAAAAGTCTCTCTTAATGAAATCCTCACAGGACACGCCTGAAGATGCCGCCTCAACACAGGCTCAACTAGCCGGGCACGAGGGTCGTACAGTACTTAGCCCGGGAACACTAGGGCAGGGGTTAAGGAAGGGTCTGGAAGGTGTGCCCAAGAAAAATGAGAGGAAGAGATCGGGGAAGATAACTGCCTCCAAACAAGCCAGAGCACATAGCAGCCAGACGATGCATTCTGAAGAGCGTGTACCCGTGAAAGGTGCGGTCATGTTCCATCTCACGGGAGAGCCGATGCTACCGCTGAAACCACTAAAGGCACTATCAGGGGATCTCAGGAGACTGCACGACCATGTGCTGTCGACTGAGAAAAGCCTACTAGTCTCAAAGGATCCAGGATATCCGACATACGCGGCTAGTGTGCCTGAGGGGAAGTGCTACATGGAGACACGGCCCGTGAAGGTGTTCTTCCTGCGGTTTGACCATATCTTTGAGATGTTTCTAACAAGGCGGCTCGATTTTACAATCGTCCGCCTTTTTGCGCTACATATGAGCTCCATCATGAAGAGTGAAGAAGTCTCATAAATCTGTGTGGCAGATCCGTACTACATGCACGAGTCTTTCTTGAGTCTCGGCGACTTTGAGCGTGAAACTGCTAGGGAGTACCTATAAAACTTCATGGTACAGAATAAGGACCGGGAAATTGTCCTCGTGCCTTGTCATCCAAAGTAAGTTAGTTCCGGACAACCCTTTCGTACATTTCAATCATTCCTTCTCTCTCATATGGGGAATAATTTGAGGTGTCTTTTCCCCGCAGCAGCGGGTGCGCCGTCCTTATCGTTCTTTACCCGCAAGTCTCCCACGCCGTGTATTTTGACCCTTCCAGAGACTACGAGAAAAAAGACTACACCCACATAATGAATATTCTAGATGATGCTCTCCAAAGCTTCAGCTTTAGAGGTGGCCACGTGCAGATCAGGAAACAAAGGAACAAGAAGATGGGTTTCGCGCATAAAACTAACTTCTCCTACATCCATATCCCAAAACCAAGCAAGAAGGATGGATTCTACATCGTCCATCTCATGATTCAGTTCAACACGGATCACCAAAAGCTTCGCATGAGAAGCAGAAATGATGATCATATCCACAAGTTGCTAGAATCTCATGGAGAAGCAGATTATAAACTTAGAGATGATTCTTTCGCATGCAAAGCGACATTGCGACGATCATCATGAAAGAAGTTGTCGATGAGAAGGGGATGTTCCACCACGGCCCTATATCGCGAGCTGACGTTCGAACTTGCACAGGCATGCAACGTCTAGACCTCACGCGGTTCAAGAAGCTAGGGTTCATCCTCGATGATATGGAAGGATGGAACTTCTAGTGATTTATGACGCCGATGATGATGATATGTGTCGGTTGAACTTGTATACTTTTTATAGTGATGAAACTTTGTGATGTCCACGGTCCCTGCCGAACTTGCGTAACGCTACTTTGTTAGTTTGCGTACGATGACCTGCGTACCTCTAGTTAATTAATTTGCGTACTGTATGTTGCATCTAGTTGCTAACCCTTTCTTTTTCGGTGTTGCTCTAGTATATTTTGTTGCATATATATGATTGTACATCCTCTTCATGAACATGCATCTCTAACAAGTACCTAGTTTCTTGATGGCGAGATGGAATTGCTATGTCCTGTACAAAGGGAAGGTTCTGGGGGTGTACAACGAGTGGCATGAGTGTCAGGCGCAAGTGAATGGGTTCACGGGCGCCAGCCATAAGGGCTTGAAAAGCAGACAAGAAGGAGAAGCTAGTTACTTGAGGTTCACGCTAGCGCGAGAGAGGACTCGTAACCTCCACCTCATGTACTGCATAGTTCCGCTCTCACTCATAGTGATAGCTCTTCTTGCGTATACCTTTGTTTAGATGGATGACGTTGTTGCAGTTGCAAGTATTCGAGACTTGCATGTATCTCTATTTTCGAGATGATGACAAGATACCACTTTGTGTTGGATGATGATTATGATGAGACTATTTGTATGTATATGCTATGATTACATTTGTGGTCTCGCAGGCATTTGTATGTGTATCATGATGACATTTCTATGTGCTAAAGATTCTTCTATAAAGCCTGTTCAAATACAAAACAAATATGCCGAAAAAACAAAAAACTACTTAAACTAGCAGTAGCGAGTGTATAAAAGTTAGCAGCAGCGCCGCGATAGCAGTAGCGCGTCCAGGCAAAGCGTGCTAGAGCTACTAGCAGTAGCGAGCTTCCACTAACCGCGCTGCTGCTACACTTGTGTAGCAGTAGCACCGATGAGCACGCGCTACTGCTATGTGTTAGCTGTAGCGCCTTATTAGTAGCGCTACTCCCCGCGCTATTGATACACCTAAAACCCGCGCTGCTGCTAGCCTTTTCCCTAGTAGTGCAAAGAGGGCAACAAAAATGAGTTCTCAAAGGGGGCGCGAGCACGGAATTTTTTCACGCAGTAGCGAATGGTCGGCGACATCGATGCACCATCAGGGTTCTATGAGACGCGGACCGGATCCTCTCCGAGGAGGGGGAGTTACGGGCACACATTGATGCCTTCTATAGGCAGCTTTTAGGATCCACTG
>NC_041383.1:747061761-747069454 GCF_002162155.2 Triticum dicoccoides | reverse complement strand
TGGGCTCGACTAGGGCTAGATATGTGGGGACAAGATAAGAGAGTCTCTGCCGAGGACAACCGGAAACTCACACAACCTTTCTTCTATCAGGAGGTAACTAATAACCTGTGGGAAATGCGGGCCAACACGGCACCAGGACCAGATGGATTTCCAGTGAAATTCTATAAAAAAATCTAGAACATAGTGGGACAACAGTTCTGTGGCCCAGTCCATGACTCCACGTTAGAAAAAATTGACTTTAAGAGGCT
Organism: Triticum dicoccoides; assembly: GCF_002162155.2. Classification (NCBI taxonomy): domain Eukaryota; kingdom Viridiplantae; phylum Streptophyta; class Magnoliopsida; order Poales; family Poaceae; genus Triticum; species Triticum dicoccoides. Next base: position 747,069,206 of record NC_041383.1, on the reverse strand, counting down.
CAATTATGGGGTGTTGACACTACTGCGAAAGGTCCAGGGTGCAGACAATATCCAGCAATATCGTCCAATAACGCTCATCAACATGAGTTTCTACCTGATGGCAAAAGGTTTCGCGACTCGCCTGGCACCAGTGGCTAACAAAATAATTGACGAAAGTCAAACGACTTTTATTTTTGGTCGGAGCATCCTCGATGGGGTGGCGGTCCTGCATGAGGTGCTACATGAGATTGAGGAATCCAAAGAGGAGGTGTTCATCCTCAAAATCGACTTTGAAAAGGCCTATGACTGGGTACGGTGGGATTTCCTCAAGGAGGTGCTTAAGGCAAAAGGTTTTGACCCTTTATGGGTAAGCTGGATGCGTCAGCTGGTGAGGGGAGGGCAAACGGCCGTGAACATTAATGGGGAAGTGGGCTCATTCTTTAGAAATCAAAGGGGGGCGACAAGGAGATCCAATTTCACCGCTTCTTTTTAACATTCTGGTGGATGCCCTAGCCGCAATCCTGGATGGTGCTAAGGTGGTAGGTCACAGCTCGGGACTGGCCTCCGGTATTATCCCGGGAGGTCTGTCACATCTGCAATACATAGATGACACCCTCATCTTCATAAAGAATTCATAGCGGGAGATAACGAACCTAAAATTCCTGTTAATGTGCTTCGAGGAGATGTCGGGCCTCAAGATAAACTTTGATAAAAGCGAGGCCATTGTCACGGGAGGTGATTTAGAATCACGGCTGAGAGCGGCGCACATGATGAATTGTGAGCCATCTCAATGAAATACCTGGGAATGCCTATATCATCAAGGGCGTTGTCCATGGGAGTTTTTCAGCCTGTAGTGGATACGACTGCGACTAGGGTGGAGCCGTGGCAAGGAAAACTCCTTGCATCTGGCGGGAGACTAGTCCTCATCAACGATTGTCTCATGAATATCCCTATGTTCATCATGGGTTTTTATCTGCTTCATGACGACACTCATGCAAAACTTGACAAGGTGCGATCCCGCTTCTTTTGGGCGAAGGAGAATGGGAAACAGAAATACCACATTGTCAGGTGGGACAAGATCTGCGAACCGTAGGAAGTGGGAGGCTTGGGGGTCATAAATACCAAGGTTATGAACTAGTGCCTTATGACTAAATGGGCGTGGAAGATCTTAACGGGGCAAGGGGGCCTGTGGCTTCAGATCTTCAGGAGGAAATACCTAGACTAGGGGGGGCATAAGCTTTAGAAGGAATGTAAAACTATCTCAATTTGCAAGGGAAGTAAAGAAGGTCCAGCCTCTCCTTTGGCTAGGGATCCGTTTCGAGGTGAAGAACGGCAAGGCCAGACGCTTCTAGTCGGATATTTGGTGCAAGGGTAGGCGACTTCAGGAGAGCTTCCCTGATTTATTTTCTATCACTGAAAATCAAAACGAGTGGGTTTCAGACATATGGCAACAAAATAGGTGGGCACCTAGGTTCCGGAAACCTCTAGGCGATGTTGAGGTAGTTCAATGGTAAGAACTGAGAACGAAGCTGCAAGGGACCCAGCTGAGTCAGGAGCAGGATGTGGCCATTTGGTGCCTCGAGCCGTCAGGGCAATTCTCCACGGGATCGCTATATAAGGAGATTCTTAGATCTGCAGCCCCATGTGACCGAGCGGGTATTTGGAAAGCTCGCCTATCGGCAATATTAAATCTTCCTGTGGAAAGTGGCATGCAACAGAATTACGAGTGGGGATGAGGTCCAAAAACGCCACGGCCCGGGTGACAGAAAGTGTGTATGGTGCGGCAAAAATGAGGACCGCGATCATATCCTTTTTAGATGCATTATGGCTCGATTTGTGTGGAGTGCGGTTCGAGAAGCCACGGGATCCGGGTGGAACCCTAGCGAATTCTCGAATCTGTATCGTTTGATCGGCTCTATGAGAGGGAGAGACAAGCACTTGGCTTGGCTGGGTTTTGGGGCGATAGCTTGGGCATTGTGAACTACTAGAAACAAAGCATTAATAGAGTATATAAAATTGTGTCCTTCCTGCAGCTGTGGAAGCTACTAACAAGACCCTAGGACAGAGGAGGCGTGGAGGAGCTCGTAGCAAGGATACGGGAAAAATGCACTGAGCTTCGACAAGCTTCGTAGGGAGATCACTGGTTGGGCGCCACCCTCTGCTATCCAGATAGTCTTAAGAGTTAGTATGTTGGCCGTACTACGGCGCTGCGTCGCCCGTTTTGCCCCTGACATGTATCTTTATGGTCCTGTATTGCGTACCGTTAAGACCTTAGATACTTGTTCTGTAAGGGCCTCAGTTTAAGGCTGGGCAAGCGCCTCTTATCTGAAAAAAAGCACATGCTCCTAATAATTGGGATTATAGATTTTAAAATGATTGTCTAAACCTATCAACAAGGGATTTTTGAAGATCTCAAGACAAGAAAAGCAAAATAAAAACAATTTGTAATTTGGACACATGATTCAATAGATAAATCATTTTGGGAAAAAAGGATTTACAAAAACAAAAGATGCCAATGTACATCTGACATCAGCACAGGGAGGTAATTCGACCACGGGGAGGAATGAACAAACGTTTTCCTCCGCTCACAAAAATTACTCAAAGCGAACGCTACAAAATTACCATACGAAATGAGATAATATCTCTGGAGTTGCTGTAATGGACATGCCACGTTCTAAAATAAAATAATGAGGTGGCGGCCATGCCTCGGTGGATGCGGTGGGGAAGTTGGTGGATACGGTGGGGAAATTGGTGGATGCGGCGACCGTTTCTGAGCAGGGTAAACCGGACGGCGGCGAAGGCAGCAAGGTGGGGGGACGAGTGTGGAGAGGATGGGGAAAAGGCCGTTGTGCCTCCGATGAACTGTCCAGGGAAGGACAAGGGTGGGCGTCTGCGCCTTGTACGTGCCGACGCAAACTCAACCCAAATTTAAATTGGAAATAGGTCACGGCGGACACGAAACTGACACCCGTCCGTTTGCATTGCGTGTTGAGCAATGTTTTTTGTGCGCTTCGACTCAAACAGACACGGTCTGATGAAATGGCCCCGTGTTGGAGTTGGCCTCAGATTGGACCACTGACGTGAACCATCGTGCTACACGAGAACGGTTCACGCGAACCACAGATCCGTTGAATCATCATGACTAGTTTGTCGTCCAAGGGCGGCAAAGGCAGGTTGGAGAGATCAGCGACGACGACGAGATCATTGCTGGCGGGATCCTCTGCCATGAATGGCTCGACCATCTGTTGCTCATCAGCGTACGATAGCGCCTCATGGGGAATGACCACCGCTGGCGGTGACGGCGACGGCGACGATGTCGAAGAAGACATGCACGACGCTGACGCAGCACCCACATCTTGCTTCAGTCTCATCTCTGATTGATTCGACTTATCTGATAGAAGATCGATCTTGTCATCTTGTGGCCATGACGACTCAAGTCTGTCGGCGACGCCGTCGCAAACTCGCAATCACAACCTGAACGTAGCCGCTTAACCAGAACCACGTGATGAAGTCGTCATACGCCGCTTTGGCAGGCAAGCCCTATTCGGCGCTTCAGTGCCCGTTACAATGCAATTCGCAAACGGGCGCCTGAAACAGTCACAAGATGGGTCGGTCCATTTTATTCTTATTCCTGTTATTTAGAAACGGCAAAAATGCGCGGGCACAAGGAGTAGAACCCCCGACACCCTCGTTACGAGCGGTCAACTCCAACCACCAGACCATCACCACGCCCATGTACAGGTACATCGATTTTATTTCTTTTAGTTCGTTCCTCGGTTCGGTTTATTCTTTTTGTTTTCTCATCCCTTTTTGTTTTCTTTAATGTGCGGTTTTTATAAAATTTGTGAACCATCTTTAAATAGATGAACTTTTTTCAAATTCGGTTACCTTTTTTCCAAAATCCATGGAATTTTTTAAAAAAATTGGTGAACTTTTTTAAAAAATCAATAAACTTCTATTTAAATCCGATGAACTTTTTCTCAAACCCGATGAACTTTTTTCAATTTGGTGAACTTTTTTTCAAACCCGATGTTTTTTTCAAAATGTATGAACTTTTTTCCAAATAACTTTTTTTCAAATTGTATGAACTTTTTCCAAATGTGATGAACTTTTTTTTTAAAATTGCACGAACTTTTTTTAAAATTCGGTGAACTCTTTTTAAATACGATGAACTGTTTTTAAATTGGATGAACTTTTTAAAAATTCAATGAACTTTTTTCAAATTTGATGAACTCTTTTCATATTCGATGAACTTATTTTAGAATTTCATGAAATATTTTTCAATTTGTGAAGTTTTCTCAAATTTATGACTTTTTCAATTAGTAAGAATCTTTCAATTTTTTGTTTTTTAATTCATGGTTTTAAAAAGTTTCATGAATTTATTTTCATCTAATTTATATGAGGTATATAATACTGTACTAGCAGAGGGTAAACTAGATCTCTTTCCTGTTATTGGTTGTGGAAGGGAACTCGGTCTAGTGGTTATGTCGACTACCTGCTGATCCTGGCGTGAGGAGTTCAACTCCCGGTCCTCCCACTTAGCGAAACTGTCATTTTTTTGGCAGTCAAACGAACGATTATGGGCCGACTGCAGAAACAACCCACCTTCGAGCGGTGCAGGCGCCAGTTCTCCTAACCGGCGCTGAATTAGGAGCTCCCCAAAGCAGACGTTGAGCCGATGGCTCCGGAAGTCTAGGGCCGGCCCATAGGTCAGACAAAGAGGGTAGAAAATTTACATCACATCAAATTGACAACCAATCTGATAGATGACAGTGGATATGATAGGCGACTATGAACTTAGTTAGCCTGGTAGTCTCTCTCTCTCTCATAGAATCCTATAGGATGTAATGAAATGCATGTAAACTAATTTCTATATTTAACCGCACATAACTTTTTGTTTACAAATTGGCAAGAGCTATTAGATACACCAGATGAAACCAAACGTCTAGGTGAGCACACCAAAAAACTAATTGTATTTATGCGTAACTGAGTAGGCGATATGTTTATGTTCATCGGTAATCGGTGATGTTTCAGTATCATACATATATAGAACTTATTGACAGATCTAACTTGTGACACATTTGCAAATAGTACAATTTATACTCTACAAGGTTCTATAAATATGCACACCTAATAATGCACTAGAAAACATTTTTAAAATATTAGTTGGATATTATTCCTTAGAAAACCTCCAACTTGATAATTAATGAGATAAATTATAGATGAACATATGCACATACATATAAATATGTATTTGTGCACTATATAATTTGAGGGATTGTCACTAAAATAATTAAGATAATTTATGTTCAATCAATTAATAACTAAGAATATTGGTTAACTATGTCAACTAAATTATACGGTTGACTATACCAACTAAACAATATAATGTATACTCCTCAATATCGAAGTATGATAAATAATAAAAATGAATAAGTATAAAAGTTTGGTATAAACAGTATTTATTTAATTTTGCCCTGGTCCCAAATTTCCCTGGACCGCCTCTGCGGAAGTAGGCCACCCACCAGCCGGACTGTCTTTCGTACACGCCGCGGAACCTTTTAGGAGGTGGTCTCGACTCTTTGGCGCATCGCATACTCGGCAGTCGGCACCCACCGGCGGCGGCAGTTTCGGATTCGATTGGTTTGGAAGAATGGTTGTTAAGGTTTTTCCCGTGCTCGCTGCCAGATAGGAAGTTAAAATAAAGGAGTTTCCGCCTGAAAACCCGGTTCATATCCGTGTTGCGAATTTGTTTTTTTCTAGAACTGTGCGTTGTGATTTTGCTGGGGGTACAGGTCAGGTCTATCCCCCGCTATCGTGGGTGCGTTGTTGCCGCCTCATAGGCCCATCATGCATTCAATTATATATAAATTGTTTTCATTATAAGAGAAATTTTAGTGTTTAACCAAAATGTGTAGTGTGTATTTTAATATATTTGAAAAAATAATGAATTTATATTTAATAGCTAAAGTGTTCACATATTTTAAATACATGTTTATGCAATTAAAAAGTGTTCACCTTTTTTAGAAATGTTGGTGTAATTTTTGAAAACATCCACGCCTTTAAAAAAATGTACATCTAATTTAAAGTAAATATTATTTTAGTGTTAAAGTATGATTATATTTAAACAAAAACTGAACAAAATGGGAAAACACAAAAACTGAAAAAAGGTAGACAGAAAAGAAACCAAAAAAACATGATACTAGGATAGAAAAACCCGTGACAAACCAAACCCCCAAGACCGCCATTACTGGGCAACTGTATGCAGACGCTATATATCGGTCATTTGCGTCGTGTTTGCTATATATCACTCGCAAAGAGCGACGCATTTGCGTCGTGTTTTGCCAGAGTCACTAGAAGATACTTCATCTGTACGGAAAAAATAGTACCATCTGCAATTCCTATTCCATGCTTTACAACGCAGAATTTTCACGAATTGTGCACACCCCTCATCGAGTTTTGTCTGGCCAATTGCGGGGGTGTTCGTCGGTTTTTTCACTTATTTTCCTTTTTATTCTAGTTTTTCTGTCATTCTTTTGTTTATTTGTCTTTTTTCTTTCAGGATTCTACTAGATATTTTTCTGTTCTTTTTCGTGTTCAGTTTTTTCCTTTCTATGTTCTTTATACATGAACTTTTTTTTACAAAATATGCGATGAACATTCTGACAAACATGTGATGAACATTTTACAAATCGTGATGAATATTCTTTTTTTCAATATGTTACAGAAAATTTTCAAATATGCAAGAATATTTTTTGAACAAATGAGTTACTTTCTATATACGAATGTCTACATTTTTCTTTTGCTGCATTAATTTCCCCACTTTTTCCCGAGTAACAAATAAACATATTTTCCCATAAAAACTTTAGGACAGTAAAACTGGGCAACTTTCCAGACCACTTGTGGCCATAAAGATTCTGATCATCGGATTTCGCGTTCCGGTCATTTCTAGCGGTTAGATTGTTGGGTTATTTCGTGCTTTCTTGCTATGTGTGATACGTCTTTTTTTCCTGAGAATTTGTAACCTTTATTAAGTATCAATGTTCATAGGGGTACATATTAAATCGGGCAAAATAGAAAGCCACACATGGCGCACGAAAGGTAAAGAAGAAGCCGCCTTTGTGAGGGAATGAGCTTGTCCATTTTGCTTCCTCTTCTCATGAATGATCTTGAGTGCTCGAAACGTAGTCTGTCGATGATTTATCTCCCGGAGGATGGTAACATAGTGGTGTGCCACGTCTTATAGGACAGTTATTCTCGTGGAAATTTCGAAGGACTCTTGCCAATTGGGCATGCCAACCGAATAAATTCCACTGAGCAAAAGGTTGACACAACGAGGCAAATTAGTAAATGTCTTGGTTACAATGTGGTCCATCCGATGAGCCACTAGTGCAGAACCGGGCTATAGCACCGGTTTGTAAGGGCTTTTAGTGCCGGTTCTGTAACCAGCATTAAAGGGTGAGGAC
>NC_041383.1:747060909-747061582 GCF_002162155.2 Triticum dicoccoides | reverse complement strand
CGGTTCGGCACGAACCGTCATTAAAGTGCCACCACGTGCCACGAGCCAGGGCCGGGTGCGGGGAGACCTATAGTACCGGTTGATTACACCAACCGGTACTAAATGTTCGGGGGATTTTGGTATTATTTTTTATTTTTCCTTTAGTTTTGTGTTTTCAATTTATTTAGAGATTGTTTTTACATTATAATGAGTTGTTAAATCATTAGGTGAAAGTACCGCAGATTAGATTCAACTGGATGCATGAATGGATCCTAGCTAAGTGATCAAAGTATATATGCTATATCCATATATATTACTTGATCACTTATATTAGGTGAGCAAGTAATTAATATGGATATGGCATATACTTGATCACTTAGCTAGCTAGGATCCATCCAATTGAAACTAATCTACGGTTTCTTTCAAAAATTCTTGCACGGCAAGGGATACACTAGTAGAATAGTGAAAATTTAAAATAATAAGTTGAAGCAAATAAAGCATATATATAAGTCATGCTTAATTACGAAAAAGATTGATATGTTTTGACATTAAATATTTGTGTGTGTGTGTGTGTGTTTATGTGTGTGTGTGTGTGTGTGTGTGTGTGTGTGTGTTTGTGTGTGTGCGTGTGTGCATGTGCACAGGAGGCCGTCGGTAAATGGCAGGGGGCCGGCCGGGGCACACGATCGATCTT
>NC_041383.1:747040039-747060704 GCF_002162155.2 Triticum dicoccoides | reverse complement strand
GACGACGACAACGGGGGCGGGGCGGGTGTGGCCACGGGGCCGGGAGGCGGCGACGACGTATGACGACGATGACGGGGGCGATGACGAGGGCGGCGACGATGGCGACCGGGGCGCGGTGACAGGGGCGGCGCGGGGCCGGGCGGGCGCGACTAAGATGAATATGATAAATGAAATTTTTTGTAAGTGTTGTTTATATAAGGGAGGCCTTTAGTACCGGTTGGAGACAGGAACCGGTACTAAAGGTTAAATTTGGCCAGGCGAAACGGCGGGAAGCGACCCCCTTTAGTACCGGTTCGTGGCTCCATCCGGTACTAATGACACACCCTTTAGTACTGGTAGGAGCCACAAACCGGTACTAAAGGGGGTGCGCTCCCGTTCCGCAGTGCACAATGTTTAGTCCCACCTCACCGAGCGAAGGGCAGCCACACTGGTTTATAAACCCAGCCGCGGCTGCTCCTTCGAGCTCCTATCTAATGCAGGCCTCTGGGCCTAACTTTGCCGCGCTGTCCTGTGAGCCTGCTGGGCCTGCATAAGCACGCCCAAGGCCGAGCAGGCCCACTGGACAGCGCGGAAATAATTTTTTTATATAGTTTTTTTCTTTTGTGGTTTATATATTTTCTTCTATTTATTTGTGAGTAGTTTTTTGCTGTATTTAGAGTTTCTTATGTTTAATATTAGTGTGTTTTATCATTATATTCATATTTGTAGCGATTTTTCAGTTCATTTTGTAGTGCTTTTCACTTTCACGGTGATTTAGCTCTGAAAACAAATCAGTAAATGCATCGAAAATAGCAAATTATGTCAGAAAGGGTTGAAAGTTGATGACATTGATTTGAATTGTGCATCTGAACGCAAAAAAAGTCCGGAGTTGTACTAACTTATTAAAATATTGAATAGCCGGTGTAACAGATGAATTATCGTCCGAAACCCCGATACTTCGTAAGAGATTGTTCAGTTTGTATGCGAAGTGCATCCAGGTTTTTCCGTAACCCTCTCTACTTTTTTGCACATGCTATGCAGGTGAAATGATGACACCTTGCCAAGTTTCAACCTTTTCAGAGTTCATTTTGTTGTGATTTTCACTTTCACGGTGATTTAGCTCTGAAAACAAATCAGTAAATGCATCAAAAATAGCAAATTATGTCAGAAAGGGTTGAATATTGATGACGTGGATTTGAATTGTGCACGTGAACGCAAAATAAGTCCGGAGTTGTACTAAATTATTAAAATATTGAATAGCCGGTGTAAAAGATGAGTTTTCGTCCGAACCTGATACTTTGTAAGAGATTTTCCAGTTTGTACACGAAGTGCATCCAGTTTTTGCCGTAACCCTCTCTACTTTTTTGCACATGCTATGCGGGTGAAATGATGATACCTTGCCAAGTTTCAACCATTTCAGAGTTCATTTTGTAGTGCTTTTCACTTTCACGGTGATTTAGCTCTGAAAACAAATCAGTAAATGCATCAAAAATAGCAAATTATGTCAGAAAGGGTTGAAGGTTTATGACGTGGATTTAAATTGTGCATCTGAACGCAAAAAAGGTTCGGAGTTGCACTAAGTTATTAAAATATTGTATAGCCGGTGTAACAGATGAGTTTTCATCCGAAACCCTGATACTTCGTAAGAGATTGTCCAGTTTGTACGCGAAGTGCATCCAGTTTTTGCCGTAACCCTCTCTGCTTTTTTGCACATGCTATGCGGGTGAAATGATGATACCTTGCCAGGTTTCAACCTTTTCAGAGTTCATTTTGTAGTGATTTTCACTTTCACGGTGATTTAGCTATGAAAACAAATCAGTAAATGCATCGAAAAAAGCAAATTATGTCAGAAAGGGTTGAAAGTTGATGACGTGGATTTGAATTGTGCATCTGAACACAAAAGAAGTCCGGAATTGTACTAAGTTATTAAAATATTGAATAGCCGGTGTAACATATGAGTTTTCGTCCGAACCCTGATACTTTGTAAGAGATTGTCCAGTTTGTACACGAAGTGCATCCAATTCTTGCCGTAACCCTCTCTACTTTTTTGCACATGCCATGCGGGTGAAATGATGATACCTTGCCAAGTTTCAACCTTTTCACAGTTCATTTTGTAGTGATTTTCACTTTCACGGTGATTTACCTCTTAAAACAAATCAGTAAATGCATCGAAAATAGAAAATTATGTCAGAAAGGGTTGAAAGTTGATGACCTGCATTTGAATTGTGCATTTGAACGCAAAAGAAGTCCGGAGTTGTACTAAATTATTAAAATATTGAATAGCCGGTGTAACAGATGAGTTTTCGTCCGAAACCCTGATACTTCGTAAGAGATTGTCCAGTTTGTACACGAAGTGCATCCAGTTTTTGACGTAACCCTCTCTACTTTTTTGCACATGCTATGCGGGATGAAATGATGATACCTTGCCAAGTTTCAACCGTTTGAGAGCTCATTTTATAGTGCTTTTCACTTTCACAGTGATTTAGCTCTGATAACAAATCAGTAAATGCATCGAAAATAGCAAACTATGTCAGAATGGTTTGAAAGTTGATGACGTGGATATGAATTGTGCATCTGAATGCAAAACAAGTCCGTAGTTGTACTAAGTTATTAAAATATTGAATAGCCGGTGTAACAGATGATTTTTCGTCCGAAACCCTGATACTTCGTAAGAGATTGTCCAGTTTGTACGCGAAGTGTAACCGGTTTTTGTTGTAACCCTCTCTACTTTTTTGCACATGCTATGCGGGTGAAATGATGATACCTTGACAGGTTTCAAGCTTTTCAGAGTTCATTTTGTAGTGATTTTCACTTTCACGGTGATTTAGCTCTGGAAACAAATCAGAAAATGCATCGAAAATAGCAAATTATGTCAGAAAGGGTTGAAAGTTGATGACGTGGATTTGAATTGTGCATCTGAACGCAAAAGAAGTCCGGAGTTGTACTAAGTTATTAAATTATTGAATAGCCGGTCTAACAGATGAGTTTTCGTCCGAAACCCTGATACTTCGTAAGAGATTGTCCATTTTGTACACGAAGTGCATCCAATTTTTGCCGTAACCCTCTCTACTTTTTTGCACATACTATGCGGATCAAATGATGATACCTTGCCAAGTTTCAACCTTTTCAGAGTTCATTTTCTAGTGATTTTCACTTTCACAGTGATTTGGCTTTGAAAACAAATCAGTAAATGCATCGAAAATAGCAAATTATGTCAGAAAGGGTTGAAGGTTGATGATGTGGATTTGAATTGTGCATCTGAACACAAAAAAGTCTGGAGTTGTACTAAGTTATTAAAATATTGAATAGCCGGCATAACAGATGAGTTTTCGTTCCAAACCCTGATACTTCGTAAGAGATTGTCCAGTTTGTACACGAAGTGCATCCAGTTTTTGCCGTAATACTCTCTACTTTTTTGCACATGCTATGCAGGTGAAATGATGATACCTTGCCAAGTTTCAACCTTGTCAGGGTTCATTTTGTAGTGCTTTTTACTTTCACGGTGATTTAGCTATCAAAACAAATCAGTAAATGCATCGAAAATAGCAAATTATGTCAGAAAGGGTTGAAAGTTGATGACGTGGATTTGAATTGTGCATCTGAACGCAAAAGAAGTCCGGAGTTGTACTAAGTTATTAAAATATTGAATAGCCGGTGTAACATATGAGTTTTCGTCCGAACCCTGATACTTTGTAAGAGATTGTCCAGTTTGTACACGAAGTGCATCCAGTTTTTGCCGTAACCTTCTCTACTTTTTTGCACATGCTATGCTGGTGAAATGATGATAGCTTGCCAAGTTTCAACCTTTACAGAGTTCATTTTGTAGTGCCTTTCACTTTCACGGTGATTTAGCTCTGAAAACAAATCAGTAAATGCATCAAAAATAGCAAATTATGTCAGAAAGCGTTGATGGTTGATGAGGTTGATTTGAATTGTGCATCTGAACGCAAAATAAGTCTGGATTTGTACTAAGTTATTAAAATATTGAATAGCAGGTGTAATAGATGAGTTTTCGTCCGAAACCCTGATACTTCGTAAGAGATTGTCCAGTTTGTACGCGAAGTGCATCCAGTTTTTGTCGTAACCCTCTCTACTTTTTTGCACATGCTATGCGGGTGAAATGATGATACCTTGCCAAGTTTGAAACTTTTCAGAGTTCATTTTGTAGTGATTTTCACTTTCACGGTGATTTAGCTCTGAAAACAAATCAGTAAATGCATCGAAAATAGCAAACTATGTCAGAATGGTTTGAAAGTTGATGACGTGGATATGAATTGTGGATCTGAATGCAAAACAAGTCCGTAGTTGTACTAAGTTATTAAAATATTGAATAGCCGGTGTAACAGATGAGTTTTCGTCCGAAACCCTGATACTTCGTAAGAGATTGTCCAGTTTGTACGCGAAGTGTAACCGGTTTTTGTTGTAACCCTCTCTACTTTTTTGCACATGCTATGCGGGTGAAATGATGATACCTTGCCAGGTGTCAACCTTTTCAGAGTTCATTTTGTAGTGATTTTCACTTTCACGGTGATTTAGCTCTAGAAACAAATCAGAAAATGCATCGAAAATAGTAAATTATGTCAGAAAGGGTCGAAAGTTGATGACGCGGATTGGAATTGTGCATCTGAATGCAAAAGAAGTTCGGAGTTGTACTAAGTTATTAAAATATTGTATAGTCGGTGTAACAGATGAGTTTTCGTCCAAAACCCTAATACTTCGTAAGAAATTGTCCAGTTTGTACACGAAGTGCATCCAGTTTTTGACGTAACCCTCTCTACTTTTTTGCACATGCTATGCGGGATGAAATGATGATACCTTGCCAAGTTTCAACCGTTTGAGAGCTCATTTTATAGTGCTTTTCACTTTCACAGTGATTTAGCTCTGATAACAAATCAGTAAATGCATCGAAAATAGCAAACTATGTCAGAATGGTTTGAAAGTTGATGACGTGGATATGAATTGTGCATCTGAATGCAAAACAAGTCCGTAGTTGTACTAAGTTATTAAAATATTGAATAGTCGGTGTAACAGATGATTTTTCGTCCGAAACCCTGATACTTCGTAAGAGATTGTCCAGTTTGTACGCGAAGTGTAACCGGTTTTTGTTGTAACCCTCTCTACTTTTTTGCACATGCTATGCGGGTGAAATGATGATACCTTGACAGGTTTCAAGCTTTTCAGAGTTCATTTTGTAGTGATTTTCACTTTCACGGTGATTTAGCTCTGGAACCAAATCAGAAAATGCATCGAAAATAGCAAATTATGTCAGAAAGGGTTGAAAGTTGATGACGTGGATTTGAATTGTGCATCTGAACGCAAAAGAAGTCCGGAGTTGTACTAAGTTATTAAATTATTGAATAGCCGGTCTAACAGATGAGTTTTCGTCCGAAACCCTGATACTTCGTAAGAGATTGTCCATTTTGTACACGAAGTGCATCCAATTTTTGCCGTAACCCTCTCTACTTTTTTGCACATACTATGCGGATCAAATGATGATACCTTGCCAAGTTTCAACCTTTTCAGAGTTCATTTTCTAGTGATTTTCACTTTCACAGTGATTTGGCTTTGAAAACAAATCAGTAAATGCATCGAAAATAGCAAATTATGTCAGAAAGGGTTGAAGGTTGATGATGTGGATTTGAATTGTGCATCTGAACGCAAAAAAGTCTGGAGTTGTACTAAGTTATTAAAATATTGAATAGCCGGCATAACAGATGAGTTTTCGTTCCAAACCCTGATACTTCGTAAGAGATTGTCCAGTTTGTACACGAAGTGCATCCAGTTTTTGCCGTAATACTCTCTACTTTTTTGCACATGCTATGCAGGTGAAATGATGATACCTTGCCAAGTTTCAACCTTGTCAGGGTTCATTTTGTAGTGCTTTTTACTTTCACGGTGATTTAGCTATCAAAACAAATCAGTAAATGCATCGAAAATAGCAAATTATGTCAGAAAGGGTTGAAAGTTGATGACGTGGATTTGAATTGTGCATCTGAACGCAAAAGAAGTCCGGAGTTGTACTAAGTTATTAAAATATTGAATAGCCGGTGTAACATATGAGTTTTCGTCCGAACCCTGATACTTTGTAAGAGATTGTCCAGTTTGTACACGAAGTGCATCCAGTTTTTGCCGTAACCTTCTCTACTTTTTTGCACATGCTATGCTGGTGAAATGATGATAGCTTGCCAAGTTTCAACCTTTACAGAGTTCATTTTGTAGTGCCTTTCACTTTCACGGTGATTTAGCTCTGAAAACAAATCAGTAAATGCATCAAAAATAGCAAATTATGTCAGAAAGCATTGAAGGTTGATGAGGTTGATTTGAATTGTGCATCTGAACGCAAAATAAGTCTGGATTTGTACTAAGTTATTAAAATATTGAATAGCAGGTGTAATAGATGAGTTTTCGTCCGAAACCCTGATACTTCGTAAGAGATTGTCCAGTTTGTACGCGAAGTGCATCCAGTTTTTGTCGTAACCCTCTCTACTTTTTTGCACATGCTATGCGGGTGAAATGATGATACCTTGCCAAGTTTGAACCTTTTCAGAGTTCATTTTGTAGTGATTTTCACTTTCACGGTGATTTAGCTCTGAAAACAAATCAGTAAATGCATCGAAAATAGCAAACTATGTCAGAATGGTTTGAAAGTTGATGACGTGGATATGAATTGTGGATCTGAATGCAAAACAAGTCCGTAGTTGTACTAAGTTATTAAAATATTGAATAGCCGGTGTAACAGATGAGTTTTCGTCCGAAACCCTGATACTTCGTAAGAGATTGTCCAGTTTGTACGCGAAGTGTAACCGGTTTTTGTTGTAACCCTCTCTACTTTTTTGCACATGCTATGCGGGTGAAATGATGATACCTTGCCAGGTGTCAACCTTTTCAGAGTTCATTTTGTAGTGATTTTCACTTTCACGGTGATTTAGCTCTAGAAACAAATCAGAAAATGCATCGAAAATAGTAAATTATGTCAGAAAGGGTCGAAAGTTGATGATGCGGATTGGAATTGTGCATCTGAATGCAAAAGAAGTTCGGAGTTGTACTAAGTTATTAAAATATTGTATAGTCGGTGTAACAGATGAGTTTTCGTCCAAAACCCTAATACTTCGTAAGAAATTGTCCAGTTTGTACACGAAGTGCATCCAGTTTTTGCCGTAACCCTCTCTACTTTTTTGCACATGCTATGGGGGTGAAATGATGATACCTTGCCAAGATTCAACCTTCTCAGAGTTCATTTTGTGGTGCTTTTCACTTTCACGGTGATTTAGCTCTGAAAACAAATCAGTAAATGCATCGAAAATAGCAAATTATGTCATAAAGGGTTGAAGGTTGATGACGTGGATTTGAATTGTGCGTCTAAACGCAAAAAAAGTTCGGAGTTGTACTAAGTTATTAAAATATTGAATAGCCGGTGTAGTAGATGAGTTTTCGTCCGAAACCCTGATACTTCGTAAGAAATTGTTCAGTTTGTACGTGAAGTGCATCCAGTTTTTGCCGTAACCCTCTCTACTTTTTTGCACATGCTATGCAGGTGAAATGAAGATACCTTGCCAAGTTTCAACCTTTTCAGAGTTCATTTTGTAGTGATTTTCACTTTCACGGTGATTTAGCTCTTAAAACAAATCAGTAAATGCATCGAAAATAGCAAATTATGTCAGAAAGGGTTGAAAGTTGATGACGTGGATTTGAATTGTGCATATGAACGCAAAAGAAGTCCGGAGTTGCACTAAGTTATTAAAATATTGTATAGCCGGTGTAACAGATGAGTTTTCGTCCGAAACCCTAATACTTCGTAAGAGATTGTCTAGTTTGTACACAAGTGCATCCAGTTTTTGTCGTAACCCTCTCTACTTTTTTGCACATGCTATGCGGGTGAAATGATGATACCTAGCTAAGTTTCAACCTTTTTAGAGTTCATTTTGTAGTGCTTTTCACTTTCACGGTGATTTAGCTCTGAAAACAAATCAGTAAATGCATCGAAAAAAGCAAACTATGTCAGAAAGGGTTGAAAGTTGATGATGTGGATTTGAATTGTCCATCTGAATGCAAAAGAAGTACGGAGTTGTACTAAGTTATTAAAATATTGAATAGCCGGTCTAACAAATGAGTTTTCGTCCGAAACCCTGATACTTTGTAAGAGATTGTCCAGTTTGTACACGAAGTGCATCCAGTTTTTGCTGTAACCCTCTCTACTTTTTTTGCACATGCTACGCGGGTGAAATGATGATACCTTGCCAAGTTTCAACCTTTTCAGAGTTCATTTTGTAGTGATTTTCACTTTCACGGTGATTTAGCTCTGAAAACAAATCAGAAAATACATCAAAAATAGCAAATTATGTCAGAAAGGGTCGAAAGTTGATGACATGGATTTGAATTGTGCATCTGAATGCAAAAGAAGTCCGGAGTTGTACTAAGTTATTAAAATATTGAATAGCTGGTGTAACAGATGAGTTTTCGTCCGAACCCTTATACTTCATAAGAGATTGTCCAGTTTGTACACGAAGTGCATCCAGTTTTTGCCGTAACCCTCTCTACTTTTTTGCACATGTTAAGCGCGTGAAATGATGATACCTTGCCAAGTTTCAACCTTTTCAGAGTTCATTTTGTAGTGATTTTCACTTTGACGGTGATTTAGCTCTGAAAACAAATCAGTAAATGCATCGAAAATAGCAAATTATGTCAGAAAGGGTTGAGAGTTGATGATGTGGATTTGAATTGTGCATCTGAACGCAAAAGAATTCCGGAGTTGTACTAAGTTATTAAAATATTGAATAGCCGGTGTAACAGATGAGTTTTCGTCCGAACCCTGATACTTCGTAAGAGATTGTCCATTTAGTACACGAAGTGGATCCAGTTTTCGCCGTAACCCTCTCTACTTTTTTGCACATGCTATGCGGGTGAAATGATGATACCTTGCCAAGTTTCAACCTTGTCAGGGTTCATTTTGTAGTGCTTTTTACTTTCACGGTGATTTAGCTATGAAAACAAATCAGTAAATGCATCGAAAATAGCAAATTATGTCAGAAAGGGTTGAAAGTTGATGACGTGGATTTGAATTGTGCATCTGAACGCAAAAGAAGTCCGGAGTTGTACTAAGTTATTAAAATATTGAATAGCCGGTGTAACATATGAGTTTTCGTCCGAACCCTGATACTTTGTAAGAGATTGTCCAGTTTGTACACGAAGTGCATCCAGTTTTTGCCGTAACCTTCTCTACTTTTTTGCACATGCTATGCTGGTGAAATGATGATAGCTTGCCAAGTTTCAACCTTTACAGAGTTCATTTTGTAGTGCCTTTCACTTTCACGGTGATCTAGCTCTAAAAACAAATCAGTAAATGCATCAAAAATAGCAAATTATGTCAGAAAGCGTTGATGGTTGATGAGGTTGATTTGAATTGTGCATCTGAACGCAAAATAAGTCTGGATTTGTACTAAGTTATTAAAATATTGAATAGCAGGTGTAATAGATGAGTTTTCGTCCGAAACCCTGATACTTCGTAAGAGATTGTCCAGTTTGTACGCGAAGTGCATCCACTTTTTGTCGTAACCCTCTCTACTTTTTTGCACATGCTATGCGGGTGAAATGATGATACCTTGCCAAGTTTGAACCTTTTCAGAGTTCATTTTGTAGTGATTTTCACTTTCACGGTGATTTAGCTCTGAAAACAAATCAGTAAATGCATCGAAAATAGCAAACTATGTCAGAATGGTTTTAAAGTTGATGACGTGGATATGAATTGTGGATCTGAATGCAAAACAAGTCCGTATTTGTACTAAGTTATTAAAATATTGAATAGCCGGTGTAACAGATGAGTTTTCGTCCGAAACCCTGATACTTCGTAAGAGATTGTCCAGTTTGTACGCGAAGTTTAACCGGTTTTTGTTGTAACCCTCTCTACTTTTTTGCACGTGCTATGCGGGTGAAATGATGATACCTTGCCAGGTGTCAACCTTTTCAGAGTTCATTTTGTAGTGATTTTCACTTTCACGGTGATTTAGCTGTAGAAGCAAATCAGAAAATGCATCGAAAATAGTAAATTATGTCAGAAAGGGTCGAAAGTTGATGACGTGGATTGGAATTGTGCATCTGAATGCAAAAGAAGTTCGGAGTTGTACTAAGTTATTAAAATATTGTATAGTCGGTGTAACAGATGAGTTTTCGTCCAAAACCCTAATACTTCGTAAGAAATTGTCCAGTTTGTACACGAAGTGCATCCAGTTTTTGCCGTAACCCTCTCTACTTTTTTGCACATGCTATGGGGGTGAAATGATGATACCTTGCCAAGATTCAACCTTCTCAGAGTTCATTTTGTAGTGCTTTTCACTTTCACGGTGATTTAGCTCTGAAAACAAATCAGTAAATGCATCGAAAATAGCAAATTATGTCATAAAGGGTTGAAGGTTGATGACGTGGATTTGAATTGTGCGTCTAAACGCAAAAAAAGTTCGGAGTTGTACTAAGTTATTAAAATATTGAATAGCCGGTGTAGTAGATGAGTTTTCGTCCGAAACCCTGATACTTCGTAAGAAATTGTTCAGTTTGTACGTGAAGTGCATCCAGTTTTTGCCGTAACCCTCTCTACTTTTTTGCACATGCTATGCAGGTGAAATGAAGATACCTTGCCAAGTTTCAACCTTTTCAGAGTTCATTTTGTAGTGATTTTCACTTTCACGGTGATTTAGCTCTTAAAACAAATCAGTAAATGCATCGAAAATAGCAAATTATGTCAGAAAGTGTTGAAAGTTGATGACGTGGATTTGAATTGTGCATATGAACGCAAAAGAAGTCCGGAGTTGCACTAAGTTATTAAAATATTGTATAGCCGGTGTAACAGATGAGTTTTCGTCCGAAACCCTAATACTTCGTAAGAGATTGTCTAGTTTGTACACAAGTGCATCCAGTTTTTGTCGTAACCCTCTCTACTTTTTTGCACATGCTATGCGGGTGAAATGATGATACCTAGCTAAGTTTCAACCTTTTCAGAGTTCATTTTGTAGTGCTTTTCACTTTCACGGTGATTTAGCTCTGAAAACAAATCAGTAAATGCATCGAAAAAAGCAAACTATGTCAGAAAGGGTTGAAAGTTGATGATGTGGATTTGAATTTTCCATCTGAATGCAAAAGAAGTCCGGAGTTGTACTAAGTTATTAAAATATTGAATAGCCGGTCTAACAAATGAGTTTTCGTCCGAAACCCTGATACTTTGTAAGAGATTGTCCAGTTTGTACACGAAGTGCATCCAGTTTTTGCCGTAACCCTCTCTACTTTTTTTGCACATGCTACGCGGGTGAAATGATGATACCTTGCCAAGTTTCAACCTTTTCAGAGTTCATTTTGTAGTGATTTTCACTTTCACGGTGATTTAGCTCTGAAAACAAATCAGAAAATACATCAAAAATAGCAAATTATGTCAGAAAGGGTCGAAAGTTGATGACATGGATTTGAATTGTGCATCTGAATGCAAAAGAAATCCGGAGTTGTACTAAGTTATTAAAATATTGAATAGCTGGTGTAACAGATGAGTTTTCGTCCGAACCCTTATACTTCGTAAGAGATTGTCCAGTTTGTACACGAAGTGCATCCAGTTTTTGCCGTAACCCTCTCTACTTTTTTGCACATGTTAAGCGCGTGAAATGATGATACCTTGCCAAGTTTCAACCTTTTCAGAGTTCATTTTGTAGTGATTTTCACTTTGACGGTGATTTAGCTCTGAAAACAAATCAGTAAATGCATCGAAAATAGCAAATTATGTCAGAAAGGGTTGAGAGTTGATGATGTGGATTTGAATTGTGCATCTGAACGCAAAAGAATTCCGGAGTTGTACTAAGTTATTAAAATATTGAATAGCCGGTGTAACAGATGAGTTTTCGTTCGAACCCCGATACTTCGTAAGAGATTGTCCAGTTAGTACACGAAGTGGATCCAGTTTTTGCCGTAACCCTCTCTACTTTTTTGCACATGCTATGCGGGTGAAATGATGATACCTTGCCAAGTTTCAACCATTTGAGAGCTCATTTTATAGTGCTTTTCACTTTCACAGTGATTTAGCTCTGATAACAAATCAGTAAATGCATCGAAAATAGCAAACTATGTCCGAATGGTTTGAAAGTTGATGACGTGGATATGAATTGTGCATCTGAATGCAAAACAAGTCCGTAGTTGTACTAAGTTATTAAAATATTGAATAGCCGGTGTAACAGATGATTTTTCGTCCGAAACCCTGATACTTCGTAAGAGATTGTCCAGTTTGTACGCGAAGTGTAACCGGTTTTTGTTGTAACCCTCTCTACTTTTTTGCACATGCTATGCGGGTGAAATGATGATACCTTGACAGGTTTCAAGCTTTTCAGAGTTCATTTTGTAGTGATTTTCACTTTCACGGTGATTTAGCTCTGGAAACAAATCAGAAAATGCATCGAAAATAGCAAATTATGTCAGAAAGGGTTGAAAGTTGATGATGTGGATTTGAATTGTGCATCTGAACGCAAAAGAAGTCCGGAGTTGTACTAAGTTATTAAATTATTGAATAGCCGGTCTAACAGATGAGTTTTCGTCCGAAACCCTGATACTTCGTAAGAGATTGTCCATTTTGTACACGAAGTGCATCCAATTTTTGCCATAACCCTCTCTACTTTTTTCACATACTATGCGGATCAAATGATGATACCTTGCCAAGTTTCAACCTTTTCAGAGTTCATTTTCTAGTGATTTTCACTTTCACAGTGATTTGGCTTTGAAAACAAATCAGTAAATGCATCGAAAATAGCAAATTATGTCAGAAAGGGTTGAAGGTTGATGATGTGGATTTGAATTGTGCATCTGAACGCAAAAAAGTCCGGAGTTGTACTAAGTTATTAAAATATTGAATAGCCGGCATAACAGATGAGTTTTCGTTCGAAACCCTGATACTTCGTAAGAGATTGTCCAGTTTGTACACGAAGTGCATCCAGTTTTTGCCGTAACACTCTCTACTTTTTTGCACATGCTATGCAGGTGAAATGATGATACCTTGCCAAGTTTCAACCTTGTTAGGGTTCATTTTGTAGTGCTTTTTTACTTTCACGGTGATTTAGCTATGAAAACAAATCAGTAAATGCATCGAAAATAGCAAATTATGTCAGAAAGGGTTGAAAGTTGATGACGTGGATTTGAATTGTGCATCTGAACGCAAAAGAAGTCCGGAGTTGTACTAAGTTATTAAAATATTGAATAGCCGGTGTAACATATGATTTTTCGTCCGAAACCCCGATACTTCGTAAGAAATTGTTCAGTTTGTACGTGAAGTGCATCCAGTTTTTGCCGTAACCTTCTCTACTTTTTGGCACATGCTATGCAGGTGAAATGAAGATACCTTGCCAAGTATCAACCTTTTCAGAGTTCATTTTGTAGTGATTTTCACTTTCACGGTGATTTAGCTCTTAAAACAAATCAGTAAATGCATCGAAAATAGCAAATTATGTCAGAAAGGGTTGAAAGTTGATGACGTGGATTTGAATTGTGCATATTAACGCAAAAGAAGTCCGGAGTTGCACTAAGTTATTAAAATATTGTATAGCCGGTGTAACAGATGAGTTTTCGTCCGAAACCCTAATACTTCGTAAGAGATTGTCTAGTTTGTACACAAGTGCATCCAGTTTTTGTCGTAACCCTCTCTACTTTTTTGCACATGCTATGCGGGTGAAATGATGATACCTAGCTAAGTTTCAACCTTTTCAGAGTTCATTTTGTAGTGCTTTTCACTTTCACGGTGATTTAGCTCTGAAAACAAATCAGTAAATGCATCGAAAAAAGCAAACTATGTCAGAAAGGGTTGAAAGTTGATGATGTGGATTTGAATTTTCCATCTGAATGCAAAAGAAGTCCGGAGTTGTACTAAGTTATTAAAATATTGATTAGCCGGTCTAACAAATGAGTTTTCGTCCGAACCCTGATAGTTCGTAAGAGATTGTCCAGTTAGTACACGAAGTGGATCCAGTTTTTGCCGTAACCCTCTCTACTTTTTTGCACATGCTATGCGGGTGAAATGATGATACCTTGCCAAGTTTCAACCTTGTCAGGGTTCATTTTGTAGTGCTTTTTACTTTCACGATGATTTAGCTATGAAAACAAATCAGTAAATGCATCGAAAATAGCAAATTATGTCAGAAAGGGTTGAAAGTTGATGACGTGGATTTGAATTGTGCATCTGAACGCAAAAGAAGTCCGGAGTTGTACTAAGTTATTAAAACATTGAATAGCCGATGTAACAGATGAGTTTTCGTCCGAAACCCTGATACTTCGTAAGAGATTGTCCAGTTTGTACGCGAAGTGCATCCAGTTTTTGCCGCAACCCTCTCTGCTTTTTTGCACATGCTATGCGGGTGAAATGATGATACCTTGCCAGGTTTCAACCTTTTCAGAGTTCATTTTGTAGTGATTTTCACTTTCACGGTGATTTAGCTATGAAAACAAATCAGTAAATGCATCGAAAATAGCAAATTATGTCAGAAAGGGTTGAAAGTTGATGATGTGGATTTGAATTGTGCATCTGAACACAAAAGAAGTCCGGGATTGTACTAAGTTATTAAAATATTGAATAGCCGGTGTAACATATGAGTTTTCGTCCGAACCCTGATACTTTGTAAGAGATTGTCCAGTTTGTACACGAAGTGCATCCAATTCTTGCCGTAACCCTCTCTACTTTTTTGCACATGCCATGCGGGTGAAATGATGATACCTTGCCAAGTTTCAACCTTTTCACAGTTCATTTTGTAGTGATTTTCACTTTCACGGTGATTTACCTCTTAAAACAAATCAGTAAATGCATCGAAAATAGAAAATTATGTCAGAAAGGGTTGAAAGTTGATGACCTGCATTTGAATTGTGCATTTGAACGCAAAAGAAGTCCGTAGTTGTACTAAATTATTAAAATATTGAATAGCCGGTGTAACAGATGAGTTTTCGTCCGAAACCCTGATACTTCGTAAGAGATTGTCCAGTTTGTACACGAAGTGCATCCAGTTTTTGACGTAACCCTCTCTACTTTTTTGCACATGCTATGCGGGATGAAATGATGATACCTTGCCAAGTTTCAACCGTTTGAGAGCTAATTTTATAGTGCTTTTCACTTTCACAGTGATTTAGCTCTGATAACAAATCAGTAAATGCATCGAAAATAGCAAACTATGTCAGAATGGTTTGAAAGTTGATGACGTGGATATGAATTGTGCATCTGAATGCAAAACAAGTCCGTAGTTGTACTAAGTTATTAAAATATTGAATAGTCGGTGTAACAGATTATTTTTCGTCCGAAACCCTGATACTTCGTAAGAGATTGTCCAGTTTGTACGCGAAGTGTAACCGGTTTTTGTTGTAACCCTCTCTACTTTTTTGCACATGCTATGCGGGTGAAATGATGATACCTTGCCAGGTTTCAAGCTTTTCAGAGTTCATTTTGTAGTGATTTTCACTTTCACGGTGATTTAGCTCTGGAAACAAATCAGAAAATGCATCGAAAATAGCAAATTATGTCAGAAAGGGTTGAAAGTTGATGACGAGGATTTGAATTGTGCATCTGAACGCAAAAGAAGTCCGGAGTTGTACTAAGTTATTAAATTATTGAATAGCCGGTCTAACAGATGAGTTTTCGTCCGAAACCCTGATACTTCGTAAGAGATTGTCCATTTTGTACACGAAGTGCATCCAATTTTTGCCGTAACCCTCTCTACTTTTTTGCACATACTATGCGGATCAAATGCTGATACCTTGCCAAGTTTCAACCTTTTCAGAGTTCATTTTCTAGTGATTTTCACTTTCACAGTGATTTGGCTTTGAAAACAAATCAGTAAATGCATCGAAAATAGCAAATTATGTCAGAAAGGGTTGAAGGTTGATGATGTGGATTTGAATTGTGTATCTGAACGCAAAAAAGTCCGGAGTTGTACTAAGTTATTAAAATATTGAATAGCCGGCATAACAGATGAGTTTTCGTTCGAAACCCTGATACTTCGTAAGAGATTGTCCAGTTTGTACACGAAGTGCATCCAGTTTTTGCCGTAACACTCTCTACTTTTTTGCACATGCTATGCAGGTGAAATGATGATACCTTGCCAAGTTTCAACCTTGTCAGGGTTCATTTTGTAGTGCTTTTTACTTTCACGGTGATTTAGCTATCAAAACAAATCAGTAAATGCATCGAAAATAGCAAATTATGTCAGAAAGGGTTGAAAGTTGATGACGTGGATTTGAATTGTGCATCTGAACGCAAAAGAAGTCCGGAGTTGTACTAAGTTATTAAAATATTGAATAGCCGGTGTAACATATGAGTTTTCGTCCGAACCCTGATACTTTGTAAGAGATTGTCCAGTTTGTACACGAAGTGCATCCAGTTTTTGCCGTAACCTTCTCTACTTTTTTGCACATGCTATGCTGGTGAAATGATGATAGCTTGCCAAGTTTCAACCTTTACAGAGTTCATTTTGTAGTGCCTTTCACTTTCACGGTGATTTAGCTCTGAAAACAAATCAGTAAATGCATCAAAAATAGCAAATTATGTCAGAAAGCGTTGATGGTTGATGAGGTTGATTTGAATTGTGCATCTGAACGCAAAATAAGTCCGGATTTGTACTAAGTTATTAAAATATTGAATAGCAGGTGTAATAGATGAGTTTTCGTCCGAAACCCTGATACTTCGTAAGAGATTGTCCAGTTTGTACGCGAAGTGCATCCAGTTTTTGTCGTAACCCTCTCTACTTTTTTGCACATGCTATGCGGGTGAAATGATGATACCTTGCCAAGTTTGAACCTTTTCAGAGTTCATTTTGTAGTGATTTTCACTTTCACGGTGATTTAGCTCTGAAAACAAATCAGTAAATGCATCGAAAATAGCAAACTATGTCAGAATGGTTTGAAAGTTGATGACGTGGATATGAATTGTGGATCTGAATGCAAAACAAGTCCGTAGTTGTACTAAGTTATTAAAATATTGAATAGCCGGTGTAACAGATGAGTTTTCGTCCGAAACCCTGATACTTCGTAAGAGATTGTCCAGTTTGTACGCGAAGTGTAACCGGTTTTTGTTGTAACCCTCTCTACTTTTTTGCACATGCTATGCGGGTGAAATGATGATACCTTGCCAGGTGTCAACCTTTTCAGAGTTCATTTTGTAGTGATTTTCACTTTCACGGTGATTTAGCTCTAGAAACAAATCAGAAAATGCATCGAAAATAGTAAATTATGTCAGAAAGGGTCGAAAGTTGATGACGCGGATTGGAATTGTGCATCTGAATGCAAAAGAAGTTCGGAGTTGTACTAAGTTATTAAAATATTGTATAGTCGGTGTAACAGATGAGTTTTCGTCCAAAACCCTAATACTTCGTAAGAAATTGTCCAGTTTGTACATGAAGTGCATCCAGTTTTTGCCGTAACCCTCTCTACTTTTTTGCACATGCTATGGGGGTGAAATGATGATACCTTGCCAAGATTCAACCTTCTCAGAGTTCATTTTGTAGTGCTTTTCACTTTCACGGTGATTTAGCTCTGAAAACAAATCAGTAAATGCATCGAAAATAGCAAATTATGTCATAAAGGGTTGAAGGTTGATGACGTGGATTTGAATTGTGCGTCTAAACGCAAAAAAAGTTCGGAGTTGTACTAAGTTATTAAAATATTGAATAGCCGGTGTAGTAGATGAGTTTTCGTCCGAAACCCTGATACTTCGTAAGAAATTGTTCAGTTTGTACGTGAAGTGCATCCAGTTTTTGCCGTAACCCTCTCTACTTTTTTGCACATGCTATGCAGGTGAAATGAAGATACCTTGCCAAGTTTCAACCTTTTCAGAGTTCATTTTGTAGTGATTTTCACTTTCACGGTGATTTAGCTCTTAAAACAAATCAGTAAATGCATCGAAAATAGCAAATTATGTCAGAAAGTGTTGAAAGTTGATGACGTGGATTTGAATTGTGCATATGAACGCAAAAGAAGTCCGGAGTTGCACTAAGTTATTAAAATATTGTATAGCCGGTGTAACAGATGAGTTTTCGTCCGAAACCCTAATACTTCGTAAGAGATTGTCTAGTTTGTACACAAGTGCATCCAGTTTTTGTCGTAACCCTCTCTACTTTTTTGCACATGCTATGCGGGTGAAATGATGATACCTAGCTAAGTTTCAACCTTTTCAGAGTTCATTTTGTAGTGCTTTTCACTTTCACGGTGATTTAGCTCTGAAAACAAATCAGTAAATGCATCGAAAAAAGCAAACTATGTCAGAAAGGGTTGAAAGTTGATGATGTGGATTTGAATTTTCCATCTGAATGCAAAAGAAGTCCGGAGTTGTACTAAGTTATTAAAATATTGAATAGCCGGTCTAACAAATGAGTTTTCGTCCGAAACCCTGATACTTTGTAAGAGATTGTCCAGTTTGTACACGAAGTGCATCCAGTTTTTGCCGTAACCCTCTCTACTTTTTTTGCACATGCTACGCGGGTGAAATGATGATACCTTGCCAAGTTTCAACCTTTTCAGAGTTCATTTTGTAGTGATTTTCACTTTCACGGTGATTTAGCTCTGAAAACAAATCAGAAAATACA
The DNA here is from genome assembly GCF_002162155.2 of Triticum dicoccoides. Taxonomy (NCBI): domain Eukaryota; kingdom Viridiplantae; phylum Streptophyta; class Magnoliopsida; order Poales; family Poaceae; genus Triticum; species Triticum dicoccoides. The sequence goes on along the minus strand of NC_041383.1, from coordinate 747,042,153 downwards.
TCAAAAATAGCAAATTATGTCAGAAAGGGTCAAAAGTTGATGACATGGATTTGAATTGTGCATCTGAATGCAAAAGAAGTTCGGAGTTGTACTAAGTTATTAAAATATTGAATAGCTGGTGTAACAGATGAGTTTTCGTCCGAACCCTTATACTTCGTAAGAGATTGTCCAGTTTGTACACGAAGTGCATCCAGTTTTTGCCGTAACCCTCTCTACTTTTTTGCACATGTTAAGCGCGTGAAATGATGATACCTTGCCAAGTTTCAACCTTTTCAGAGTTCATTTTGTAGTGATTTTCACTTTGACGGTGATTTAGCTCTGAAAACAAATCAGTAAATGCATCGAAAATAGCAAATTATGTCAGAAAGGGTTGAGAGTTGATGATGTGGATTTGAATTGTGCATCTGAACGCAAAAGAATTCCGGAGTTGTACTAAGTTATTAAAATATTGAATAGCCGGTGTAACAGATGAGTTTTCGTCCGAACCCTGATACTTCGTAAGAGATTGTCCAGTTAGTACACGAAGTGGATCCAGTTTTTGCCGTAACCCTCTCTACTTTTTTGCACATGCTATGCGGGTGAAATGATGATACCTTGCCAAGTTTCAACCGTTTGAGAGCTCATTTTATAGTGCTTTTCACTTTCACAGTGATTTAGCTCTGATAACAAATCAGTAAATGCATCGAAAATAGCAAACTATGTCCGAATGGTTTGAAAGTTGATGACGTGGATATGAATTGTGCATCTGAATGCAAAACAAGTCCGTAGTTGTACTAAGTTATTAAAATATTGAATAGCCGGTGTAACAGATGATTTTTCGTCCGAAACCCTGATACTTCGTAAGAGATTGTCCAGTTTGTACGCGAAGTGTAACCGGTTTTTGTTGTAACCCTCTCTACTTTTTTGCACATGCTATGCGGGTGAAATGATGATACCTTGCCAGGTTTCAAGCTTTTCAGAGTTCATTTTGTAGTGATTTTCACTTTCACGGTGATTTAGCTCTGGAAACAAATCAGAAAATGCATCGAAAATAGCAAATTATGTCAGAAAGGGTTGAAAGTTGATGACGTGGATTTGAATTGTGCATCTGAACGCAAAAGAAGTCCGGAGTTGTACTAAGTTATTAAATTATGGAATAGCCGGTCTAACAGATGAGTTTTCGTCCGAAACCCTGATACTTCGTAAGAGATTGTCCATTTTGTACACGAAGTGCATCCAATTTTTGCCGTAACCCTCTCTACTTTTTTGCACATACTATGCGGATCAAATGATGATACCTTGCCAAGTTTCAACCTTTTCACAGTTCATTTTCTAGTGATTTTCACTTTCACAGTGATTTGGCTTTGAAAACAAATCAGTAAATGCATCGAAAATAGCAAATTATGTCAGAAAGGGTTGAAGGTTGATGATGTGGATTTGAATTGTGCATCTGAACGCAAAAAAGTCCGCAGTTGTACTAAGTTATTAAAATATTGAATAGCCGGCATAACAGATGAGTTTTCGTTCGAAACACTGATACTTCGTAAGAGATTGTCCAGTTTGTACACGAAGTGCATCCAGTTTTTGCCGTAACACTCTCTACTTTTTTGCACATGCTATGCAGGTGAAATGATGATACCTTGCCAAGTTTCAACCTTGTCAGGGTTCATATTGTAGTGCTTTTTACTTTCACGGTGATTTAGCTATGAAAACAAATCAGTAAATGCATCGAAAATAGCAAATTATGTCAGAAAGGGTTGAAAGTTGATGACATGGATTTGAGTTGTGCATCTGAACGCAAAAGAAGTCCGGAGTTGTACTAAGTTATTAAAATATTGAATAGCCGGTGTAACATATGATTTTTCGTCCGAAACCCCGATACTTCGTAAGAAATTGTTCAGTTTGTACGTGAAGTGCATCCAGTTTTTGCCGTAACCCTCTCTACTTTTTTGCACATGCTATGCAGGTGAAATGAAGATACCTTGCCAAGTTTCAACCTTTTCAGAGTTCATTTTGTAGTGATTTTCACTTTCACGGTGATTTAGCTCTTAAAACAAATCAGTAAATGCATCGAAAATAGCAAATTATGTCAGAAAGGGTTGAAAGTTGATGACGTGGATTTGAATTGTGCATAT
>NC_041383.1:747036190-747037753 GCF_002162155.2 Triticum dicoccoides | reverse complement strand
CACATACTATGCGGATCAAATGATGATACCTTGCCAAGTTTCAACCTTTTCAGAGTTCATTTTCTAGTGATTTTCACTTTCACAGTGATTTGGCTTTGAAAACAAATCAGTAAATGCATCGAAAATAGCAAATTATGTCAGAAAGGGTTGAAGGTTGATGATGTGGATTTGAATTGTGCATCTGAACGCAAAAAAGTCCGGAGTTGTACTAAGTTATTAAAATATTGAATAGCCGGCATAACAGATGAGTTTTCGTTCGAAACCCTGATACTTCGTAAGAGATTGTCCAGTTTGTACACGAAGTGCATCCAGTTTTTGCCGTAACACTCTCTACTTTTTTGCACATGCTATGCAGGTGAAATGATGATACCTTGCCAAGTTTCAACCTTGTCAGGGTTCATTTTGTAGTGCTTTTTACTTTCACGGTGATTTAGCTATGAAAACAAATCAGTAAATGCATCGAAAATAGCAAATTATGTCAGAAAGGGTTGAAAGTTGATGACGTGGATTTGAGTTGTGCATCTGAACGCAAAAGAAGTCCGGAGTTGTACTAAGTTATTAAAATATTGAATAGCCGGTGTAACATATGATTTTTCGTCCGAAACCCCGATACTTCGTAAGAAATTGTTCAGTTTGTACGTGAAGTGCATCCAGTTTTTGCCGTAACCCTCTCTACTTTTTTGCACATGCTATGCAGGTGAAATGAAGATACCTTGCCAAGTTTCAACCTTTTCAGAGTTCATTTTGTAGTGATTTTCACTTTCACGGTGATTTAGCTCTTAAAACAAATCAGTAAATGCATCGAAAATAGCAAATTATGTCAGAAAGGGTTGAAAGTTGATGACGTGGATTTGAATTGTGCATATTAACGCAAAAGAAGTCCGGAGTTGCACTAAGTTATTAAAATATTGTATAGCCGGTGTAACAGATGAGTTTTCATCCGAAACCCTAATACTTCGTAAGAGATTGTCTAGTTTGTACACAAGTGCATCCAGTTTTTGTCGTAACCCTCTCTACTTTTTTGCACATGCTATGCGGGTGAAATGATGATACCTAGTTAAGTTTCAACCTTTTCAGAGTTCATTTTGTAGTGCTTTTCACTTTCACGGTGATTTAGCTCTGAAAACAAATAAGTAAATGCATCGAAAAAAGCAAACTATGTCAGAAAGGGTTGAAAGTTGATGATGTGGATTTGAATTTTCCATCTGAATGCAAAAGAAGTCCGGAGTTGTACTAAGTTATTAAAATATTGAATAGCCGGTCTAACAAATGAGTTTTCGTCCGAAACCCTGATACTTTGTAAGAGATTGTCCAGTTTGTACACGAAGTGCATCCAGTTTTTGCCGTAACCCTCTCTACTTTTTTTGCACATGCTACGCGGGTGAAATGATGATACCTTGCCAAGTTTCAACCTTTTCAGAGTTCATTTTGTAGTGATTTTCACTTTCACGGTGATTTAGCTCTGAAAACAAATCAGAAAATACATCAAAAATAGCAAATTATGTCAGAAAGGGTCGAAAGTTGATGACATGGATTTGAATTGTGCATCTGAATGCAAAAGAA
>NC_041383.1:747021855-747036180 GCF_002162155.2 Triticum dicoccoides | reverse complement strand
CGGAGTTGTACTAAGTTATTAAAATATTGAATAGCTGGTGTAACAGATGAGTTTTCGTCCGAACCCTTATACTTCGTAAGAGATTGTCCAGTTTGTACACGAAGTGCATCCAGTTTTTGCCGTAACCCTCTCTACTTTTTTGCACATGTTAAGCGCGTGAAATGATGATACCTTGCCAAGTTTCAACCTTTTCAGAGTTCATTTTGTAGTGATTTTCACTTTGACGGTGATTTAGCTCTGAAAACAAATCAGTAAATGCATCGAAAATAGCAAATTATGTCAGAAAGGGTTGAGAGTTGATGATGTGGATTTGAATTGTGCATCTGAACACAAAAGAATTCCGGAGTTGTACTAAGTTATTAAAATATTGAATAGCCGGTGTAACAGATGAGTTTTCGTCCGAACCCTGATACTTCGTAAGAGATTGTCCAGTTAGTACACGAAGTGGATCCAGTTTTTGCCGTAACCCTCTCTACTTTTTTGCACATGCTATGCGGGTGAAATGATGATACCTTGCCAAGTTTCAACCTTGTCAGGGTTCATTTTGTAGTGCTTTTTACTTTCACGGTGATTTAGCTATGAAAACAAATCAGTAAATGCATCGAAAATAGAAAATTATGTCAGAAAGGGTTGAAAGTTGATGACGTGGATTTGAATTGTGCATCTGAACGCAAAAGAAGTCCGGAGTTGTACTAAGTTATTAAAATATTGAATAGCCGGTGTAACATATGATTTTTCGTCCGAAACCCTAATACTTCGTAAGAGATTGTCTAGTTTGTACACAAGTGCATCCAGTTTTTGTCGTAACCCTCTCTACTTTTTTGCACATGCTATGCGGGTGAAATGATGATACCTTGCCAAGTTTGAACCTTTTCAGAGTTCATTTTGTAGTGATTTTCACTTTCTCGGTGATTTAGCTCTGAAAACAAATCAGTAAATGCATCGAAAATAGCAAACTATGTCAGAATGGTTTGAAAGTTGATGACGTGGATATGAATTGTGGATCTGAATGCAAAACAAGTCCGTAGTTGTACTAAGTTATTAAAATATTGAATAGCCGGTGTAACAGATGAGTTTTCGTCCGAAACCCTGATACTTCGTAAGAGATTGTCCAGTTTGTACGCGAAGTGTAACCGGTTTTTGTTGTAACCCTCTCTACTTTTTTGCACATGCTATGCGGGTGAAATGATGATACCTTGCCAGGTGTCAACCTTTTCAGAGTTCATTTTGTAGTGATTTTCACTTTCACGGTGATTTAGCTCTAGAAACAAATCAGAAAATGCATCGAAAATAGTAAATTATGTCAGAAAGTTGATGACGTGGATTGGAATTGTGCATCTGAATGAAAAAGAAGTTCGGAGTTGTACTAAGTTATTAAAATATTGTATAGTCGGTGTAACAGATGAGTTTTCGTCCAAAACCCTAATACTTCGTAAGAAATTGTCCAGTTTGTACACGAAGTGCATCCAGTTTTTGCCGTAACCCTCTCTACTTTTTTGCACATGCTATGGGGGTGAAATGATGATACCTTGCGAAGATTCAACCTTCTCAGAGTTCATTTTGTAGTGCTTTTCACTTTCACGGTGATTTAGCTCTGAAAACAAATCAGTAAATGCATCGAAAATAGCAAATTATGTCATAAAGGGTTGAAGGTTGATGACGTGGATTTGAATTGTGCGTCTAAACGCAAAAAAAGTTCGGAGTTGTACTAAGTTATTAAAATATTGAATAGCCGGTGTAGTAGATGAGTTTTCGTCCGAAACCCTGATACTTCGTAAGAAATTGTTCAGTTTGTACGTGAAGTGCATCCAGTTTTTGCCGTAACCCTCTCTACTTTTTTGCACATGCTATGCAGGTGAAATGAAGATACCTTGCCAAGTTTCAACCTTTTCAGAGTTCATTTTGTAGTGATTTTCACTTTCACGGTGATTTAGCTCTTAAAACAAATCAGTAAATGCATCGAAAATAGCAAATTATGTCAGAAAGGGTTAAAAGTTGATGACGTGGATTTGAATTGTGCATATGAACGCAAAAGAAGTCCGGAGTTGCACTAAGTTATTAAAATATTGTATAGCCGGTGTAACAGATGAGTTTTCGTCCGAAACCCTAATACTTCGTAAGAGATTGTCTAGTTTGTACACAAGTGCATCCAGTTTTTGTCGTAACCCTCTCTACTTTTTTGCACATGCTATGCGGGTGAAATGATGATACCTAGCTAAGTTTCAACCTTTTCAGAGTTCATTTTGTAGTGCTTTTCACTTTCACGGTGATTTAGCTCTGAAAACAAATCAGTAAATGCATCGAAAAAAGCAAACTATGTCAGAAAGGGTTGAAAGTTGATGATGTGGATTTGAATTTTCCATCTGAATGCAAAAGAAGTCCGGAGTTGTACTAAGTTATTAAAATATTGAATAGCCGGTCTAACAAATGAGTTTCCGTCCGAAACCCTGATACTTTGTAAGAGATTGTCCAGTTTGTACACGAAGTGCATCCAGTTTTTGCCGTAACCCTCTCTACTTTTTTTGCACATGCTACGCGGGTGAAATGATGATACCTTGCCAAGTCTCAACCTTTTCAGAGATCATTTTGTAGTGATTTTCACTTTCACGGTGATTTAGCTCTGAAAACAAATCAGAAAATACATCAAAAATAGCAAATTATGTCAGAAAGGGTCGAAAGTTGATGACATGGATTTGAATTGTGCATCTGAATGCAAAAGAAGTCCGGAGTTGTACTAAGTTATTAAAATATTGAATAGCTGGTGTAACAGATGAGTTTTCGTCCGAACCCTTATACTTCATAAGAGATTGTCCAGTTTGTACACGAAGTGCATCCAGTTTTTGCCGTAACCCTCTCTACTTTTTTGCACATGTTAAGCGCGTGAAATGATGATACCTTGCCAAGTTTCAACCTTTTCAGAGTTCATTTTGTAGTGATTTTCACTTTGACGGTGATTTAGCTCTGAAAACAAATCAGTAAATGCATCGAAAATAGCAAATTATGTCAGAAAGGGTTGAGAGTTGATGATGTGGATTTGAATTGTGCATCTGAACGCAAAAGAATTCCGGAGTTGTACTAAGTTATTAAAATATTGAATAGCCGGTGTAACAGATGAGTTTTCGTCCGAACCCTGATACTTCGTAAGAGATTGTCCAGTTAGTACACGAAGTGGATCCAGTTTTTGCCGTAACCCTCTCTACTTTTTTGCACATGCTATGCGGGTGAAATGATGATACCTTGCCAAGTTTCAACCTTGTCAGGGTTCATTTTGTAGTGCTTTTTACTTTCACGGTGATTTAGCTATGAAAACAAATCAGTAAATGCATCGAAAATAGCAAATTATGTCAGAAAGGGTTGAAAGTTGATGACGTGGATTTGAATTGTGCATCTGAATGCAAAAGAAGTCCGGAGTTGTACTAAGTTATTAAAATATTGAATAGCCGGTGTAACATATGAGTTTTCGTCCGAACCCTGATACTTTGTAAGAGATTGTCCAGTTTGTACACGAAGTGCATCCAGTTTTTGCCGTAACCTTCTCTACTTTTTTGCACATGCTATGCTGGTGAAATGATGATAGCTTGCCAAGTTTCAACCTTTACAGAGTTCATTTTGTAGTGCCTTTCACTTTCACGGTGATTTAGCTCTGAAAACAAATCAGTAAATGCATCAAAAATAGCAAATTATGTCAGAAAGCATTGATGGTTGATGAGGTTGATTTGAATTGTGCATCTAAACGCAAAATAAGTCTGGATTTGTACTAAGTTATTAAAATATTGAATAGCAGGTGTAATAGATGAGTTTTCGTCCGAAACCCTGATACTTCGTAAGAGATTGTCCAGTTTGTACGCGAAGTGCATCCAGTTTTTGTCGTAACCCTCTCTACTTTTTTGCACATGCTATGCGGGTGAAATGATGATACCTTGCCAAGTTTGAACCTTTTCAGAGTTCATTTTGTAGTGATTTTCACTTTCACGGTGATTTAGCTCTGAAAACAAATCAGTAAATGCATCGAAAATAGCAAACTATGTCAGAATGGTTTGAAAGTTGATGACGTGGATATGAATTGTGGATCTGAATGCAAAACAAGTCCGTAGTTGTACTAAGTTATTAAAATATTGAATAGCCGGTGTAACAGATGAGTTTTTGTCCGAAACCCTGATACTTCGTAAGAGATTGTCCAGTTTGTACGCGAAGTGTAACCGGTTTTTGTTGTAACCCTCTCTACTTTTTTGCACATGCTATGCGGGTGAAATGATGATACCTTGCCAGGTGTCAACCTTTTCAGAGTTCATTTTGTAGTGATTTTCACTTTCACGGTGATTTAGCTCTAGAAACAAATCAGAAAATGCATCGAAAATAGTAAATTATGTCAGAAAGGGTCAAAAGTTGATGACGTGGATTGGAATTGTGCATCTGAATGCAAAAGAAGTTCGGAGTTGTACTAAGTTATTAAAATATTGTATAGTCGGTGTAACAGATGAGTTTTCGTCCAAAACCCTAATACTTCGTAAGAAATTGTCCAGTTTGTACACGAAGTGCATCCAGTTTTTGCCGTAACCCTCTCTACTTTTTTGCACATGCTATGGGGGTGAAATGATGATACCTTGCCAAGATTCAACCTTCTCAGAGATCATTTTGTAGTGCTTTTCACTTTCACGGTGATTTAGCTCTGAAAACAAATCAGTAAATGCATCGAAAATAGCAAATTATGTCATAAAGGGTTGAAGGTTGATGACGTGGCTTTCAATTGTGCGTCTAAACGCAAAAAAAGTTCGGAGTTGTACTAAGTTATTAAAATATTGAATAGCCGGTGTAGTAGATGAGTTTTCGTCCGAAACCCTGATACTTCGTAAGAAATTGTTCAGTTTGTACGTGAAGTGCATCCAGTTTTTGCCGTTACCCTCTCTACTTTTTTGCACATGCTATGCAGGTGAAATGAAGATACCTTCCCAAGTTTCAACCTTTTCAGAGTTCATTTTGTAGTGATTTTCACTTTCACGGTGATTTAGCTCTTAAAACAATTCAGTAAATGCATCGAAAATAGCAAATTATGTCAGAAAGGGTTGAAAGTTGATGACGTGGATTTGAATTGTGCATATGAACGCAAAAGAAGTCCGGAGTTGCACTAAGTTATTAAAATATTGTATAGCCGGTGTAACAGATGAGTTTTCGTCCGAAACCCTAATACTTCGTAAGAGATTGTCTAGTTTGTACACAAGTGCATCCAGTTTTTGTCGTAACCCTCTCTACTTTTTTGCACATGCTATGCGGGTGAAATGATGATACCTAGCTAAGTTTCAACCTTTTCAGAGTTCATTTTGTAGTGCTTTTCACTTTCACGGTGATTTAGCTCTGAAAACAAATCAGTAAATGCATCGAAAAAAGCAAACTATGTCAGAAAGGGTTGAAAGTTGATGATGTGGATTTGAATTTTCCATCTGAATGCAAAAGAAGTCCGGAGTTGTACTAAGTTATTAAAATATTGAATAGCCGGTCTAACAAATGAGTTTTCGTCCGAAACCCTGATACTTTGTAAGAGATTGTCCAGTTTGTACACGAAGTGCATCCAGTTTTTGCCGTAACCCTCTCTACTTTTTTTGCACATGCTACGCGGGTGAAATGATGATACCTTGCCAAGTTTCAACCTTTTCAGAGTTCATTTTGTAGTGATTTTCACTTTCACGGTGATTTAGCTCTGAAAACAAATCAGAAAATACATCAAAAATAGCAAATTATGTCAGAAAGGGTCGAAAGTTGATGACATGGATTTGAATTGTGCATCTGAATGCAAAAGAAGTCCGGAGTTGTACTAAGTTATTAAAATATTGAATAGCTGGTGTAACAGATGAGTTTTCGTCCGAACCCTTATACTTCGTAAGAGATTGTCCAGTTTGTACACGAAGTGCATCCAGTTTTTGCCGTAACCCTCTCTACTTTTTTGCACATGTTAAGCGCGTGAAATGATGATACCTTGCCAAGTTTCAACCTTTTCAGAGTTCATTTTGTAGTGATTTTCACTTTGACGGTGATTTAGCTCTGAAAACAAATCAGTAAATGCATCGAAAATAGCAAATTATGTCAGAAAGGGTTGAGAGTTGATGATGTGGATTTGAATTGTGCATCTGAACGCAAAAGAATTCCGGAGTTGTACTAAGTTATTAAAATATTGAATAGCCGGTGTAACAGATGAGTTTTCTCCCGAACCCTGATACTTCGTAAGAGATTGTCCAGTTAGTACACGAAGTGGATCCAGTTTTTGTCGTAACCCTCTCTACTTTTTTGCACATGCTATGCGGGTGAAATGATGATACCTTGCCAAGTTTCAACCTTTTCAGAGTTCGTTTTGTAGTGATTTTCAATTTCACGGTGATTTAGCTCTGAAACAAATAAGTAAATGCATTGAAAATAACAAATTATGTCAGAAAGGGTTGAAATTTGATGACGTGGATTTGAATTGTGCATCTGAATGCAAAAGAAGTCCGGAGTTGTACTAAGTTATTAAAATATTGAATAGCTAGTGCAAAAGATGAGTTTTCGTCCGAACCATGATACTTCGTAAGAGATTGTCCAGTTTGTACACGAAGTGCATCCAGTTTTTGTCGTAACCCTCTCTACTTTTTTCCACATGCTATGCAGGTGAAATGATGATACCTTGCCAGGTGTCAACCTTTTCAGAGTTCATTTTGTAGTGATTTTCACTTTCACGGTGATTTAGCTCTAGAAACAAATCAGAAAATGCATCGAAAATAGCAAATTATGTCAGAAAGGGTCGAAAGTTGATGACGCGGATTGGAATTGTGCATCTGAATGCAAAAGAATTTCGGAGTTGTACTAAGTTATTAAAATATTGTATAGTCGGTGTAACAGATGAGTTTTCGTCCAAAACCCTAATACTTCGTAAGAAATTGTCCAGTTTGTACACGAAGTGCATCCAGTTTTTGCCGTAACCCTCTGTACTTTTTTGCACATGCTATGGGGGTGAAATGATGATACCTTGCCAAGATTCAACCTTCTCAGAGTTCATTTTGTAGTGCTTTTCACTTTCACGGTGATTTAGCTCTGAAAACAAATCAGTAAATGCATCGAAAATAGCAAATTATGTCATAAAGGGTTGAAGGTTGATGACGTGGATTTGAATTGTGCGTCTGAACGCAAAAAAAGTTCAGAGTTGTACTAAGTTATTAAAATATTGAATAGCCGGTGTAGTAGATGAGTTTTCGTCCGAAACCCTGATACTTCGTAAGAAATTGTTCAGTTTGTACGTGAAGTGCATCCAGTTTTTGCCGTAACCCTCTCTACTTTTTTGCACATGCTATGCAGGTGAAATGATGATACCTTGCCAAGTTTCAACCTTTTCAGAGTTCATTTTGTAGTGATTTTCACTTTCACGGTGATTTAGCTCTTAAAACAAATCAGTAAATGCATCGAAAATAGCAAATTATGTCAGAAAGGGTTGAAAGTTGATGACGTGGATTTGAATTGTGCATATGAACGCAAAAGAAGTCCGGAGTTGCAATAAGTTATTAAAATATTGTATAGCCGGTGAACAGATGAGTTTTCGTCCGAAACCCTAATACTTCGTAAGAGATTGTCTAGTTTGTACACAAGTGCATCCAGTTTTTGTTGTAACCCTCTCTACTTTTTTGCACATGCTATGCGGGTGAAATGATGATACCTAGCTAAGTTTCAACCTTTTCAGAGTTCATTTTGTAGTGCTTTTCACTTTCACGGTGATTTAGCTCTGAAAACAAATCAGTAAATGCACCGAAAAAAGCAAACTATGTCAGAAAGGGTTGAAAGTTGATGATGTGGATTTGAATTTTCCATCTGAATGCAAAAGAAGTCCGGAGTTGTACTACGTTATTAAAATATTGAATAGCCGGTCTAACAAATGAGTTTTCGTCCGAAACCCTGATACTTCGTAAGAGATTGTCCAGTTTGTACACGAAGTGCATCCAGTTTTTGCCGTAACCCTCTCTACTTTTTTTGCACATGCTATGCGGGTGAAATGATGATACCTTGCCAAGTTTCAACCTTTTCAGAGCTCATTTTGTAGTGATTTTCACTTTCACGGTGATTTAGCTCTGAAAACAAATCAGAAAATACATCAAAAATAGCAAATTATGTCAGAAAGGGTCGAAAGTTGATGACATGGATTTGAATTGTGCATCTGAACGCAAAAGAAGTCCGGAGTTGTACTAAGTTATTAAAATATTGAATAGCTGGTGTAACAGATGAGTTTTCGTCCGAACCCTTATACTTCGTAAGAGATTGTCCAGTTTGTACACGAAGTGCATCCAGTTTTTGCCGTAACCCTCTCTACTTTTTTGCACATGTTAAGCGCGTGAAATGATGATACCTTGCCAAGTTTCAACCTTTTCAGAGTTCATTTTGTAGCGATTTTCACTTTGACGGTGATTTAGCTCTGAAAACAAATCAGTAAATGCATCGAAAATAGCAAATTATGTCAGAAAGGGTTGAGAGTTGATGATGTGGATTTGAATTGTGCATCTGAACGCAAAAGAATTCCGGAGTTGTACTAAGTTATTAAAATATTGAATAGCCGGTGTAACAGATGAGTTTTCGTCCGAACCCTGATACTTCGTAAGAGATTGTCCAGTTAGTACACGAAGTGGACCCAGTTTTTGCCGTAACCCTCTCTACTTTTTTGCACATGCTATGCGGGTGAAATGATGATACCCTGCCAAGTTTCAACCTTTTCAGAGTTCATTTTGTAGTGATTTTCAATTTCACGGTGATTTAGCTCTGAAACAAATAAGTAAATGCATTGAAAATAACAAATTATGTCAGAAAGGGTTGAAATTTGATGACGTGGATTTGAATTGTGCATCTGAACGCAAAAGAAGTCCGGAATTGTACTAATTATTAAAATATTGAATAGCCGGTGCAAAAGATGAGTTTTCGTCCGAACCATGATACTCGTAAGAGATTGTCCAGTTTGTACACGAAGTGCATCCAGTTTTTGTCGTAACCCTCTCTACTTTTTTGCACATGCTATGCGGGTGAAATGATGATACCTTGCCAAGTTTCAACCTTTTCAGAGTTCATTTTGTAGTGCTTTTCACTTCACGGTTATTTAGCTCTGAAAATAAATTAGTAAATGCATCAAAAATAGCAAATTATGTCAGAAAGGGTTGAAGGTTGATGACGTGGATTTGAATTGTGCATCTGAACGCAAAAAAAGTTCGGAGTTGTACTAAGTTATTAAAATATTGAATAGCCGGTGTAACATATGAGTTTTTGTCCGAAACCCTGATACTTCGTAAGAGATTGCCCAGTTTGTACACGAAGTGCATCCAGTTTTTGCCGTAACCCTCTCTACTTTTTTGCACATTCTGTGCGGGTGAAATGATGATGCCTTGCCAAGTTTCAACGTTTTCAGAGTTCATTTTGTAGTGATTTTCACTTTCACGGTGATTTACATCTGAAAACAAATCAGTAAATGCATCGAAAATAGCAAATTATGTCAGAAAGGGTTGAAAGTTGATGAGGTTGATTTGAATTGTGCATCTGAACGCAAAATAAGTCTGGAGTTGTACTAAGTTATTAAAATATAGAATAGCCGGTGTAATAGATGAGTTTTCGTCCGAAACCCTGATACTTCGTAAGAGATTGTCCAGTTTGTACACGAAGTGCATCCAGTTTTTGCCGTAACCCTCTCTACTTTTCTGCACATGCTATGCGGGTGAAATGATGATACCTTGCCAAGATTCAACCATTTCAGAGTCCATTTTGTTGTACTTTTCACTTTCATAGTGATTTAGCTCTAAAAACAAATCAGTAAATGCATCAAAACTAGCAAATTATGTAAGAAAGGGTTGAAGGTTGATGACGTGGATTTGAATTGTGCATCTGAACGCAAAAGAAGTCCGGAGTTGTACTAAGTTATTAAAATATTGAATAGCCGGTGTAAAAGATGAGTTTTTGTCCGAACCCTGATACTTCGTAAGAGATTGTCCAGTTTGTACACGAAGTGCATCCAGTTTTTGCCGTAACCCTCTCTACTTTTTTGCACGTGCTATGCGGGTGAAATGATGATACCTTGCCACAATTCAACATTTTCAGAGTTTATTTTGTAGTGCTTTTCACTTTCACGGTGATTTAGCTATGAAAACAAATCACTAAATGCATCGAAAATAGCAAATTATGTCAGAAAGGGTTGAAAGTTGATGAAATTGATTTGAATTGTGCATGTGAACGCAAAAAAAGTCCGGAGTTGTACTAAGTTATTAAAATACTAAATAGCCGGTGTAACAGATGAATTTTCGTCCGAAACCCTGATACTTCGTAAGAGATTGTTCAGTTTGTACGCGAAGTGCATCCAGTTTTTGCCGTAACCCTCTCTACTTTTTTGCACATGCTATGCAGGTGAAATGATGATACCTTGCCAAGTTTCAACCTTTTCAGAGTTCATTTTGTAGTGATTTTCACTTTCACAATGATTTAGCTCTGAAAACAAATCAGTAAATGCATCAAAAATAGAAAATTATGTGAGAAAGGGTTGAAAGTTGATGACGTGGATTTGAATTGTGCATATGAACGCAAAAGAAGTCCGGAGTTGTACTAAGTTATTAAAATATTGAATAGCCGGTGTAAAAGATGATTTTTCGTCCGAACCATGATACTTCGTAAGAGATTGTCCAGTTTGTACACGAAGTGCATCCAGTTTTTGCCGTAAACCTCTCTACTTTTTTGCACATGCTATGTGGGTGAAATGATGATACCTTGCCAAGTTTCAACCTTTTCAGAGTTCATTTTGTAGTGCTTTTAACTTTCACGGTGATTTAGCTCTGAAAACAAATCAGTAAATGCATCAAAAATAGCAAATTATGTCAGAAAGGGTTGAAGGTTGATGACTTGGATTTGAATTTTGCATCTGAACACAAAAGAAGTCCGGAGTTGTACTAAGTTATTAAAATATTGAATAGCCGGTGTAAAATATGAGTTTTCATCTGAACCCTGATACTTTGTAAGAGATTGTCCAGTTTGTACACGAAGTGCATCCAGTTTTTGCCGTAACCCTCTCTACTTTTTTGCACATGCTATGCGGGTGAAATGATGATACCTTGCCAAGATTCAACCTTCTCAGAGTTAATTTTATAGTGCTTTTCACTTTCACGGTGATTTAGCTCTGAAAACAAATCAGTAAATGCATCGAAAATAGCAAATTATGTCAGAAAGGGTTGAAAGTTGATGAAATTGATTTGAATTGTGCATCTGAACGCAAAAAAAGTCCGGAGTTGTACTAACTTATTAAAATATTGAATAGCCGGTGTAACAGATGAATTATCGTCCGAAACCCCGATACTTCGTAAGAGATTGTTCAGTTTGTATGCGAAGTGCATCCAGGTTTTTCCGTAACCCTCTCTACTTTTTTGCACATGCTATGTAGGTGAAATGATGATACCTTGCCAAGTTTCAACCTTTTCAGAGTTCATTTTGTTGTGATTTTCACTTTCACGGTGATTTAGCTCTGAAAACAAATCAGTAAATGCATCAAAAATAGCAAATTATGTCAGAAAGGGTTGAAAATTGATGACGTGGATTTGAATTGTGCATCTGAACACAAAATAAGTCCGGAGTTGTACTAAGTTATTAAAATATTGAATAGCCGGTGTAAAAGATGAGTTTTCGTCCGAACCCTGATACTTTGTAAGAGATTGTCCAGTTTGTACACGAAGTGCATCCAGTTTTTGCCGTAACCCTCTCTACTTTTTTGCACATGCTATGCGGGTGAAATGATGATACCTTGCCAAGTTTCAAGCTTTTCAGAGTTCATTTTGTAGTGCTTTTCACTTTCACGGTGATTTAGCTCTGAAAACAAATCAGTAAATGCATCAAAAATAGCAAATTATGTCAGAAAGGGTTGAAGGTTTATGACGTGGATTTAAATTGTGCATCTGAACGCAAAAAAGGTTTGGAGTTGTACTAAGTTATTAAAACATTGAATAGCCGGTCTAACAGATGAGTTTTCGTCCGAAACCCTGATACTTCGTAAGAGATTGTCCAGTTTGTACGCGAAGTGCATCCAGTTTTTGCCGTAACCCTCTCTGCTTTTTTGCACATGCTATGCGGGTGAAATGATGATACCTTGCTAAGTTTCAACCTTTTCAGAGTTCATCTTGTAGTGATTTTCACTTTCACGGTGATTTAGCTCTGGAAACAAATCAGAAAATGCATCCAAAATAGCAAATTATGTCAGAAAGGGTTGAAAGTTGATGACATGGATTTGAATTGTGCATATGAATGCGAAAGAAGTCTGGAGTTGTACTAATTTATTAAAATATTGAATAGCCGGTGTAACAGATGAGTTTTCGTCCGAAACCCTAATACTTCGTAAGAGATTGTCCAGTTTGTACGCGAAGTGCATCCAGTTTTTGCCGTAACCCTCTCTACTTTTTTGCATATGCTATGCGGGTGAAATGATGATACCTTGCCAAGATTCAACCTTTTCAGAGTTCATTTTGTAGTGCTTTTCACTTTCACGGTGATTTAGCTCTGAAAACAAATCAGTAAATGCATCAAAAATAGCAAATTATGTCAGAAAGGGTTGAAGGTTGATGACGTGTATTTGAATTTTGCATCTGAACGCAAAAGAAGTCCGGAGTTGTACTAAGTTATTAAAATATTGAATAGCCGGTGTAAAAGATGAGTTTTCGTCCGAACCCTGATACTTTGTAAGAGATTGTCCAGTTTGTACATGAAGTGCATCCAGTTTTTGCCGTAACCCTCTCTACTTTTTTGCACATGCTATGCGGGTGAAATGATGATACCTTGCCAAGATTCAACCTTCTCAGAGTTCATTTTGTAGTGCTTTTCACTTTCACGGTGATTTAGCTCTGAAAACAAATCAGTAAATGCATTGAAAATAACAAATTATGTCAGGAAGGGTTGAAAGTTGATGAAATTGATTTGAATTGTGCATCTGAACGCAAAAAAAGTCCGGAGTTGTACTAAGTTATTAAAATATTGAATAGCCGGTGTAACAGATGAATTTTTGTCCGAAACCCTGATACTTCGTAAGAGATTGTTCAGTTTGTACGCGAAGTGCATCCAGTTTTTGCCGTAACCCTCTCTACTTTTCTGCACATGCTATGCGAGTGAAATCATGATACCTTGCCAAGTTTCAACCTTTTCAGAGTTCATTTTGTTGTGATTTTCACTTTCACAGTGATTTAGCTCTAAAAAGCAATCAGTAAATGCATCGAAAATAGCAAATTATGTCCGAAAGGGTTGAAAGTTGATGACGTGGATTTGAATTGTGCATCTGAACGCAAAAGAAGTCCGGAGTTGTACTATGTTATTAAAATATTGAATACCGGTGTAAAAGATGAGTTTTCGTCCGAACCCTGATACTTCGTAAGAGATTGTCCAGTTTGTACACGAAGTGCATCCAGTTTTTGCCGTAAACCTCTCTTCTTTTTTGCACATGCTATGCGGGTGAAATGATGATACCTTGCCAAGTTTCAACCTTTTCAGAGTGCATTTTGTAGTGCTTTTCACTTTCACGGTGATTTAGCTCTGAAAACAAATCAGTAAATGCATCAAAAATAGCAAATTATGTCAGAAAGGGTTGAAGGTTGATGATGTGGATTTGAATTATGCATCTGAACACAAAAAAAGTTCGAAGTTGTACTAAGTTATTAAAATATTGAATAGCCGGTGTAACAGATGAGTTTTCGTCCGAAACCCTAATACTTCGTAAGAGATTGTCCAGTTTGTACGCGAAGTGCATCTAGTTTTTGCCGTTACCATCTCTACTTTTTTGCACATGCTATGCGGGTGAAATGATGATACCTTGCCAACTTTCAACCTTTTCAGAGTTCATTTTGTAGTGATTTTCACTTTCACGGTGATTTAGCTCTGGAAACAAATGAGAAAATGCATCGAAAATAGCAAATTATGTCAGAAAGGGTTGAAAGTTGATGACATGGATTTGAATTTGCATCTGAACGCAAAAGAAGTCCGGACTTGTACTAAGTTATTAAAATATTGAATAGCCGGTGTAACAGATGAGTTTTCGTCCGAAACCCTGATACTTCAGAAGAGATTGTCCAGTTTGTACATGAAGTGCATCCAGTTTTTGCCATAACCCTCTCTACTTTTTTGCACATGCTATGCGGGTGAAATGATGATACCTTGCGAAGATTCAACCTTTTCAGAGTTCATTTTATAGTGCTTTTCACTTTCACGGTGATTTAGCTCTGAAAACAAATAAGTAAATGCATCAAAAATAGCAAATTATGTCAGAAAGGGTTGAAAGTTGATGAAATTGATTTGAATTGTGCATCTAAATGCAAAAAA
>NC_041383.1:747013635-747021409 GCF_002162155.2 Triticum dicoccoides | reverse complement strand
CGGGTGAAAGGATTATACCTTGCCAACATTCAACCTTTTCAGAGTTCATTTTGTTGTGCTTTTCACTTTCACGGTGATTTAGCTCTGAAAACAATTCAGTAAATGCATCAAAAATAGCAAATTCTGTCAGAAAGGGTTGAAGGTTGATGATGTGGATTTGAATTTTGCATCTGAACGCAAAAGAAGTCCGGAGTTGTACTAAGTTATTAAAATATTGAATAGCCGGTGTAAAAGATGAGTTTTCGTCCGAACCTTGATACTTTGTAAGAGATTGTCCAGTTTGTACACAAAGTGCATCCAGTTTTTGCCGTAACCCTCTCTACTTTTTTGCACATGCTATGCGGGTGAAATGATGATACCTTGCCAAGATTCAACCTTCTCAGAGTTCATTTTGTAGTGCTTTTCACTTTCACGGTGATTTAGCTCTGAAAACAAATCAGTAAATGCATTGAAAATAGCAAATTATGTCAGAAAGGGTTGAAAGTTGATGAAATTGATTTGAATTGTGCATCTGAACGCAAAAAAAGTCTGGAGTTGTACTAAGTTATTAAAATATTGAATAGCCGGTGTAACAGATGAATTTTCGTCCGAAACCCTGATACTTCGTAAGAGATTGTTCAGGTTGTACGCGAAATGCATCCAGTTTTTGCTGTAACCCTCTCTACTTTTTTGCACATGCTATGCAGGTGAAATGATAGATACCTTGCCAAGTTTCAACCTTTTCAGAGTTCATTTTGTTGTGATTTTCACTTTAACAGTGATTTAGCTCTGAAAACAAATTAGTAAATGCATCGAAAATAGCAAATTATGTCCGAAAGGGTTGAAAGTTGATGATGTGGATTTGAATTGTGCATCTGAACGAAAAAGAAGTCCGGAGTTGTACTAAGTTATTAAAATATTGAATTGCCGGTGTAAAAGATGAGTTTTCGTCCGAACCCTGCTACCTCGTAAGAGATTGTCCAGTTTGTACACGAAGTGCATCCAGTTTTTGTTGTAAACCTCTCTACTTTTTTGCACATGCTATGCGGGTGAAATGATGATGCCTTGCCAAGTTTCAACCTTTTCAGAGTTCATTTTGTAGTGCTTTTCACTTTCACGGTGATTTAGCTCTGAAAACAAATCAGTAAATGCATCAAAAATAGCAAATTATGTCAGAAAGGGTTGAAGGTTGATGACGTGGATTTGAACTATGCATCTGAACGCAAAAAAGTTCGGAGTTGTACTAAGTTATTAAAATATTGAATAGCCGGTGTAACAGATGAGTTTTCGTCCGAAACCCTGATACTTCGTAAGAGATTGTCCAGTTTGTACGCGAAGTGCATCCAGTTTTTGCCGTTACCCTCTCTACTTTTTTGCACATGCTATGCGGGTGAAATGATGATACCTTGCCAAGTTTCAACCTTTTCAGAGTTCATTTTGTAGTGATTTTCACTTTCACGGTGATTTACCTCTGGAAACAAATCAGAAAATGCATCGAAAATAGCAAATTATGTCAGAAAGGGTTGAAAGTTGATGACATGGATTTGAATTGTGCATCTGAATGCAAAAGAGGTCCGGAGTTGTACTAAGTTATTAAAATATTGAATAGCCGGTGTAATAGATGAGTTTCCGTCCGAAACCCTGATACTTCGTAAGAGATTGTCCAGTTTGTACATGAAGTGCATCCAGTTTTTGCCGTAACCCTCTCTACTTTTTTGCACATGCTATGCGGGTGAAATGATGATACCTTGCCAAGATTCAACCTTTTCAGAGTTCATTTTGTAGTGCTTTTCACTTTCACGGTGATTTAGCTCTGAAAACAAATCAGTAAATGCATTGAAAATAGCAAATTATGTCAGAAAGGGTTGAAAGTTGATGAAATTGATTTGAATTGTGCATCTGAACGCAAAAAAAGTCCGGAGTTGTACTAAGTTATTAAAATATTGAATAGCCGGTGTAACAGATGAATTTTCGTCCGAAACCCTGATACTTCGTAAGAGATTGTTCAGTTTGTACGCGAAGTGCATCCAGTTTTTGCCGTAACCCTCTCTACTTTTTTGCACATGCTATGCAGGTGAAATGATAGATACCTTGGCAAGTTTCAACCTTTTTAGAATTCATTTTGTTGTGATTTTCACTTTCACAGTGATTTAGCTCTGAAAACAAATCAGTAAATGCATCGAAAATAGCAAATTATGTCTGAAAGGGTTGAAAGTTGATGACGTGGATTTGAATTGTGCATCTGAATGCAAAAGAGGTCCGGAGTTGTACTAAGTTATTAAAATATTGAATAGCCGGTGTAAAAGATGAGTTTTCGTCCGAACCCTGATACCTCGTAAGAGATTGTCCAGTTTGTACACGAAGTGCATCCAGTTTTTGTCGTAAACCTCTCTACTTTTTTGCACATGCTATGCGGGTGAAATGATGATAACTTGCCAAGTTTCAACCTTTTCAGAGTTCATTTCGTAGTGCTTTTCACTTTCACGGTGATTTAGCTCTGAAAACAAACCAGTAAATGCATCAAAAATAGCAAATTATGTCAGAAAGGGTTGAAGGTTGATGACGTGGATTTGAATTATGCATCTGAACGCAAAAAAAGTTCGGAGTTGTACTAAGTTATTAAAATATTGAATAGCCAGTGTAACAGATGAGTTTTCGTCCGAAACCCTGATACTTCGTAAGAGATTGTCCAGTTCGTACGCGAAGTGCATCCAGTTTTTGCCGTTACCCTCTCTACTTTTTTGCACATGCTATGCGGGTGAAATGATGACACCTTGCCAAGTTTCAACCTTTTCATAGTTCATTTCGTAGTGATTTTCACTTTCACGGTGATTTAGATCTGGAAACAAATCAGAAAATGCATCGAAAATAGCAAATTATGTCAGAAAGGGTTGAAAGTTGATGACATGGATTTGAATTGTGCATCTGAACGCAAAAGAAGTCCGGAGTTGTACTAAGTTATTAAAATATTGAATAGCCGGTGTAACAGATGAGTTTCTGTCCGAAATCCTGATACTTCGTAAGAGATTGTCCAGTTTGTACACGAAGTGCATCCAGTTTTTGCCGTAACCCTCTCTACTTTTTTGCACATGCTATGCGGGTGAAATGATGATACGTTGCCAAGATTCAACCTTTTCAGAGTTCATTTTGTAGTGCTTTTCACTTTCACGGTGATTTAGCTTTCAAATCAAATTAGTAAATGCATCAAAAATAGCAAATTATGTCAGAAAGGGTTGAAGGTTGATGAAATTGATTTGAATTGTGCATCTGAAAGCAAAAACAGTCGGAGTTGTACTAAGTTATTAAAATATTGAAAAGCCGGTGTAACAGATGAGTTTTTGTCCGAAACCCTGATACTTCGTAAGAGATTGTTCAGTTTGTACACGAAGTGCATCCAGTTTTTGCCGTCACCCTCTCTACTTTTTTGCACATGCTATGCGGGTGAAATGATGATACCTTGCCAAGTTTCAACCTTTCAGAGTTCATTTTGTATAGCTTTTCACTTTCACGGTGATTTAGCTCTGAAAACAAATTAGAAAATGCATCAAAAATAGCAAATTATGTCAGAAAGAGTTGAAGGTTGATCACGTGGATTTGAATTGTGCACCTGAACGCAAAAGAAGTCCAGAGTTGTACTAAGTTATTAAAATATTGAATAGCCGGTGTAACAGATGAGTTTTCGTCCGAAACCCTGATACTTCGTAAGAGATTGTCAAGTTCGTACGCGAAGTGCATCCAGTTTTTGCCGTTACCCTCTCTACTTTTTTGCACATGCTATGCGGGTGAAATGATGACACCTTGCCAAGTTTCAACCTTTTCAGAGTTCATTTCGTAGTGATTTTCACTTTCACGGTGATTTAGATCTGGAAACAAATCAGAAAATGCATCGAAAATAGCAAATTATGTCAGAAAGGGTTGAAAGTTGATGACATGGATTTGAATTGTGCATCTGAACGCAAAAGAAGTCCGGAGTTGTACTAAGTTATTAAAATATTGAATAGCCGGTGTAACAGATGAGTTTCCGTCCGAAATCCTGATACTTCGTAAGAGATTGTCCAGTTTGTACACGAAGTGCATCCAGTTTTTGCCGTAACCCTCTCTACTTTTTTGCACATGCTATGCGGGTGAAATGATGATACCTTGCCAAGATTCAACCTTTTCAGAGTTCATTTTGTAGTGCTTTTCACTTTCACGGTGATTTAGCTTTCAAATCAAATTAGTAAATGCATCAAAAATAGCAAATTATGTCAGAAAGGGTTGAAGGTTGATGAAATTGATTTGAATTGTGCATCTGAATGCAAAAACAGTCGGAGTTGTACTAAGTTATTAAAATATTGAAAAGCCGGTGTAACAGATGAGTTTTCGTCCGAAACCCTGATACTTCGTAAGAGATTGTTCAGTTTGTACACGAAGTGCATCCAGTTTTTGCCGTCACCCTCTCTACTTTTTTGCACATGCTATGCGGGTGAAATGATGATACCTTGCCAAGTTTCAACCTTTCAGAGTTCATTTTGTATAGCTTTTCACTTTCACGGCGATTTAGCTCTGAAAACAAATTAGGAAATGCATCAAAAATAGCAAATTATGTCAGAAAGAGTTGAAGGTTGATCACGTGGATTTGAATTGTGCACCTGAACGCAAAAGAAGTCCAGAGTTGTACTAAGTTATTAAAATATTGAATAGCCGGTGTAACAGATGAGTTTTCGTCCGAAACCCTGATACTTCGTAAGAGATTGTCCAGTTTGTACACGAAGTGCATCCAGTTTTTGCCGTAACCCTCTCTACTTTTTTGCACATGCTATGCGGGTGAAATGATGATACGTTGCCAAGATTCAACCTTTTCAGAGTTCATTTGGTAGTGCTTTTCACTTTCACGGTGATTTAGCTTTGAAAACAAATTAGTAAATGCATCAAAAATAGCAAATTATGTCAGAAAGGGTTGAAGGTTGATGAAATTGATTTGAATTGTGCATCTGAATGCAAAAACAGTCCGGAGTTGTACTAAGTTATTAAAATATTGAAAAGCCGGTGTAACAGATGAGTTTTCGTCCGAAACCCTGATACTTCGTAAGAGATTGTTCAGTTTGTATACGAAGTGCATCCAGTTTTTGCCGTAACCCTCTCTACTTTTTTGCACATGCTATGCGGGTGAAATGATGATACCTTGCCAAGTTTGAACCTTTCAGAGTTCATTTTGTAGTGCTTTTCACTTTCACGGTGATTTAGCTCTGAAAACAAATTAGTAAATGCATCAAAAATAGCAAATTATGTCAGAAAGAGTTGAAGGTTGATCACATGGATTTGAATTGTGCACCTGCACGCAAAAGAAGTCCAGAGTTGTACTAAGTTATTAAAATATTGAATAGCCAGTGTAACAGATGAGTTTTCGTCCGAAACCCTGATACTTCGTAAGAGATTGTCCAGTTTGTACACGAAGTGCATCCAGTTTTTGCCGTAACCCTCTCTACTTTTTGCACATGCTATGCGGGTGAAATTGTGATACCTTGCCAAGTTTCAACCTTTCCAGAGTACATTTTGTAGTGATTTTCACTTTCACGGTGATTTAGCTGTAGAAACAAATCAGAAAATGCATCGAAAATAGCAAATCATGTCAGAAAGGGTTGAAAGTTGATGACATGGATTTGAATTGTGCATTTGAATGCAAAAGAAGTCCGGAGTTGTACTAAGTTATTAAAATATTGAAAAGCCGGTGTAACAGATGAGTTTTCGTGTGAAACCCTGATACTTCGTAAGAGATTGTTCAGTTTGTACGCGAAGTGCATCCAGTTTTTGCCTTTACCCTCTCTACTTTTTTGCACATGCTATGCGGGTGAAATGATGATACCTTGCCAAGTTTCAACCTTTTCAGAGTTCATTTCGTAGTGATTTTCACTTTCAGGGTGATTTAGCTCTGGAAACAAATTAGAAAATGCATCGAAAATAGCAAATTATGTCAGAAAGGGTTGAAAGTTGATGACATGGATTTGAATTGTGCATCTGAACGCAAAAGAAGTCCGGAGTTGTACTAAGTTATTAAAATATTGAATAGCCGGTGTAACAGATGAGTTTCCGTCCGAAACCCTGATACTTCGTAAGAGATTGTCCAGTTTGTACACGAAGTGCATCCAGTTTTTGCCATAACCCTCTCTACTTTTTTGCACATGCTATGCGGGTGAAATGATGATACCTTGCCAAGATTCAACCTTTTCAGAGTTCATTTTGTAGTGCTTTTCACTTTCACGGTGATTTAGCTTTGAAAGCAAATTAGTAAATGCATCAAAAATAGCAAATTATGTCAGAAAGGGTTGAAGCTTGATGAAATTGATTTGAATTGTGCATCTGAATGCAAAAACAATCCGGAGTTGTACTAAGTTATTAAAATATTGAAAAGCCGGTGTAACAGATGAGTTTTCGTCCGAAACCTGATACTTCGTAAGAGATTGTTCAGTTTGTACACGAAGTGCATCCAGTTTTTGCCGTAACCCTCTCTACTTTTTTGCACATGCTATGCGGGTGAAATGATGATACCTTGCCAAGTTTCAACCTTTCAGAGTTCATTTTGTAGTGCTTTTCACTTTCACGGTGATTTAGCTCTGAAAATAAATTAGTAAATGCATCAAAAATAGCAAATTATGTCAGAAAGAGTTGAAGGTTGATCTCGTGGATTTGAATTGTGCACCTGAACGCAAAAGAAGTCCAGAGTTGTACTAAGTTATTAAATTATTGAATAGCCGGTGTAACAGATGAGTTTTCGTCCGAAACCTTGATACTTCGTAAGAGATTGTCCAGTTTGTACACGAAGTGCATCCAGTTTTTGCCGTAACCCTCTCTACTTTTTTGCACATGCTATGCGGGTGAAATGATGATACCTTGCCAAGTTTCAACCTTTCCAGAGTTCATTTTGTAGTGATTTTCACTTTCACGGTGATTTAGCTGTAGAAACAAATCAGAAAATGCATCGAAAATAGCAAATCATGTCAGAAAGGGTTGAAAGTTGATGACATGGATTTGAATTGTGCATTTGAATGCAAAAGAAGTCCGGAGTTGTACTAAGTTATTAAAATATTGAAAAGACGGTGTAACAGATGAGTTTTCGTCTGAAACCCTGATACTTCGTAAGAGATTGTTCAGTTTGTACGCGAAGTGCATCCAGTTTTTGCCGTTACCCTCTCTACTTTTTTGCACATGCTATGCGGGTGAAATGATGATACCTTGCCAAGTTTCAACCTTTTCAGAGTTCATTTCGTAGTGATTTTCACTTTCACGGTGATTTAGCTCTGGAAACAAATCAGAAAATGCATCGAAAATAGCAAATTATGTCAGAAAGGGTTGAAAGTTGATGACATGGATTTGAATTGTGCATCTGAACGCAAAAGAAGTCCGGAGTTGTACTAAGTTATTAAAATATTGAATAGCCGGTGTAACAGATGAGTTTCCGTCCGAAACCCTGATACTTCGTAAGAGATTGTCCAGTTTGTACACGAAGTGCATCCAGTTTTTGCCATAACCCTCTCTACTTTTTTGCACATGCTATGCGGGTGAAATGATGATACCTTGCCAAGATTCAACCTTTTCAGAGTTCATTTTGTAGTGCTTTTCACTTTCACGGTGATTTAGCTTTGAAAACAAATTAGTAAATGCATCAAAAATAGCAAATTATGTCAGAAAGGGTTGAAGCTTGATGAAATTGATTTGAATTGTGCATCTGAATGCAAAAACAATCCGGAGTTGTACTAAGTTTTTAAAATATTGAAAAGCCGGTGTAACAGATGAGTTTTCGTCCGAAACCCTGATA
>NC_041383.1:747011781-747013543 GCF_002162155.2 Triticum dicoccoides | reverse complement strand
AGAGATTGTTCAGTTTGTACACGAAGTGCATCCAGTTTTTGCCGTAACCCTCTCTACTTTTTTGCACATGCTATGCGGGTGAAATGATGATACCTTGCCAAGTTTCAACCTTTCAGAGTTCATTTTGTAGTGCTTTTCACTTTCACGGTGATTTAGCTCTGAAAATAAATTAGTAAATGCATCAAAAATAGCAAATTATGTCAGAAAGATTTGAAGGTTGATCTCGTGGATTTGAATTGTGCACCTGAACGCAAAAGAAGTCCAGAGTTGTACTAAGTTATTAAAATATTGAATAGCCGGTGTAACAGATGAGTTTTCGTCCGAAACCTTGATACTTCGTAAGAGATTGTCCAGTTTGTACACGAAGTGCATCCAGTTTTTGCCGTAACCGTCTCTACTTTTTTGCACATGCTATGCGGGTGAAATGATGATACCTTGCCAAGTTTCAACCTTTCCAGAGTTCATTTTGTAGTGATTTTCACTTTCACGGTGATTTAGCTGTAGAAACAAATCAGAAAATGCATCGAAAATAGCAAATCATGTCAGAAAGGGTTGAAAGTTGATGACATGGATTTGAATTGTGCATTTGAATGCAAAAGAAGTCCCGAGTTGTACTAAGTTATTAAAATATTGAAAAGCCGGTGGAACAGATGAGTTTTCGTCTGAAACCCTGATACTTCGTAAGAGATTGTTCAGTTTGTACACGAAGTGCATCCAGTTTTTGCCGTAACCCTCTCTACTTTTTTGCACATGCTATGCGGGTGAAATGATGATACGTTGCCAAGATTCAACCTTTTCAGAGTTCATTTTGTAGTGCTTTTCACTTTCACGGTGATTTAGCTTTGAAAACAAATTAGTAAATGCATCAAAAATAGCAAATTATGTCAGAAAGGGTTGAAGGTTGATGAAATTGATTTGAATTGTGCATCTGAATGCAAAAACAGTCCGGAGTTGTACTAAGTTATTAAAATATTGAAAAGCCGGTGTAACAGATGAGTTTTCGTCCGAAACCCTGATACTTCGTAAGAGATTGTTCAGTTTGTATACGAAGTGCATCCAGTTTTTGCCGTAACCCTCTCTACTTTTTTGCACATGCTATGCGGGTGAAATGATGATACCTTGCCAAGTTTCAACCTTTCAGAGTTCATTTTGTAGTGCTTTTCACTTTCACGGTGATTTAGCTCTGAAAACAAATTAGTAAATGCATCAAAAATAGCAAATTATGTCAGAAAGAGTTGAAGGTTGATCACATGGATTTGAATTGTGC
Organism: Triticum dicoccoides; assembly: GCF_002162155.2. NCBI lineage: Eukaryota > Viridiplantae > Streptophyta > Magnoliopsida > Poales > Poaceae > Triticum > Triticum dicoccoides. Next base: position 747,012,276 of record NC_041383.1, on the reverse strand, counting down.
ACCTGCACGCAAAAGAAGTCCAGAGTTGTACTAAGTTATTAAAATATTGAATAGCCGGTGTAACAGATGAGTTTTCGTCCGAAACCCTGATACTTCGTAAGAGATTGTCCAGTTTGTACACGAAGTGCATCCAGTTTTTGCCGTAACCCTCTCTACTTTTTGCACATGCTATGCGGGTGAAATGATGATACCTTGCCAAGTTTCAACCTTTCCAGAGTACATTTTGTAGTGATTTTCACTTTCACGGTGATTTAGCTGTAGAAACAAATCAGAAAATGCATCGAAAATAGCAAATCATGTCAGAAAGGGTTGAAAGTTGATGACATGGATTTGAATTGTGCATTTGAATGCAAAAGAAGTCCGGAGTTGTACTAAGTTATTAAAATATTGAAAAGCCGGTGTAACAGATGAGTTTTCGTGTGAAACCCTGATACTTCGTAAGAGATTGTTCAGTTTGTACGCGAAGTGCATCCAGTTTTTGCCTTTACCCTCTCT
>NC_041383.1:747008965-747011771 GCF_002162155.2 Triticum dicoccoides | reverse complement strand
TCTCTACTTTTTTGCACATGCTATGCGGGTGAAATGATGATACCTTGCCAAGTTTCAACCTTTCCAGAGTTCATTTTGTAGTGATTTTCACTTTCACGGTGATTTAGCTGTAGAAACAAATCAGAAAATGCATCGAAAATAGCAAATCATGTCAGAAAGGGTTGAAAGTTGATGACATGGATTTGAATTGTGCATTTGAATGCAAAAGAAGTCCGGAGTTGTACTAAGTTATTAAAATATTGAAAAGCCGGTGGAACAGATGAGTTTTCGTCTGAAACCCTGATACTTCGTAAGAGATTGTTCAGTTTGTACGCGAAGTGCATCCAGTTTTTGCCGTTACCCTCTCTACTGTTTTGCACATGCTATGCGGGTGAAATGATGATACCTTGCCAAGTTTCAACCTTTTGAGAGTTCATTTCGTAGTGATTTTCACTTTCACGGTGATTTAGCTCTGGAAACAAATCAGAAAATGCATCGAAAATAGCAAATTATGTCAGAAAGGGTTGAAAGTTGATGACATGGATTTGAATTGTGCATCTGAACACAAAAGAAGTCCGGAGTTGTACTAAGTTATTAAAATATTGAATAGCCGGTGTAACAGATGAGTTTCCGTCCGAAACCCTGATACTTCGTAAGAGATTGTCCAGTTTGTACACGAAGTGCATCCAGTTTTTGCCGTAACCCTCTCTACTTTTTTGCACATGCTATGCGGGTGAAATGATGATACGTTGCCAAGACTCAACCTTTTCAGAGTTCATTTTGTAGTGCTTTTCACTTTCACGGTGATTTAGCTTTGAAAACAAATTAGCAAATGCATCAAAAATAGCAAATTATGTCAGAAAGGGTTGAAGGTTGATGAAATTGATTTGAATTGTGCATCTGAATGCAAAAACAGTCCGGAGTTGTACTAAGTTATTAAAATATTGAAAAGCCGGTGTAACAGATGAGTTTTCGTCCGAAACCCTGATACTTCGTAAGAGATTGTTCAGTTTGTACACGAAGTGCATCCAGTTTTTGCCGTAACCCTCTCTACTTTTTTGGACATGCTATGCGGGTGAAATGATGATACCTTGCCAAGTTTCAACCTTTCAGAGTTCATTTTGTAGTGCTTTTCACTTTCACGGTGATTTAGCTCTGAAAACAAATTAGTAAATGCATCAAAAATAGCAAATTATGTCAGAAAGAGTTGAAGGTTGATCACGTGGATTTGAATTGTGCACCTGAACGCAAAAGAAGTCCAGAGTTGTACTAAGTTATTAAAATATTGAATAGCCGGTGTAACAGATGAGTTTTCGTCCGAAACCCTGATACTTCGTAAGAGATTGTCCAGTTTGTACACGAAGTGTCTCCAGTTTTTGCCATAACCCTCTCTACTTTTTTGCACATGCTATGCGGGTGAAATGATGATACCTTGCCAAGTTTCAACCTTTTCAGAGTTCATTTTCTAGTGATTTTCACTTTCACGGTGATTTAGCTCTAGAAACAAATCAGAAAATGCATCGAAAATAGCAAATCATGTCAGAAAGGGTTGAAAGTTGATGACATGGATTTGGATTGTGCATCTGAATGCAAAAGAAGTCCGGAGTTGTACTAAGTTATTAAAATATTGAAAAGCCGGTGTAACAGATGAGTTTTCGTCTGAAACCCTGATACTTCGTAAGAGATTGTTCAGTTTGTACGCGAAGTGCATCCAGTTTTTGCCGTAACCCTCTCTACTTTTTTGCACATGCTATGCGGGTGAAATGATGATACTTTGCCAAGTTTCAATCTTTTCAGAGTTAATTTTGTAGTGAATTTCACTTTCACGGTGATTTAGCTCTGAAAACAAATCAGTAAATGCATCGAAAATAGCAAATTATGTCAGAAAGGGTTGAAAGTTGATGAGGTGGATTTGAATTGTGCATCTAAACGCAAAAGAAGTCCGTAGTTGTTCTAAGTTTTTAAAATATTGAATAGCCGGTGTAAAAGATGAGTTTTTGTCCGAACCCTGACACTTCGTAAGAGATTGTCCAGTTTGTACACGAAGTACATCCAGTTTTTGCCGTAACCCTCTCTACTTTTTTGCACATGCTATGCGGGTGAAATGATGATACCTTGCCAAGTTTCAACCTTTTTAGAGTTCATTTTGTAGTGCTTTTCACTTTCACGATCATTTAGCTCTAAAAAGAAATCAGTAAATGCATGAAAAATAGCAAATTATGTCAGAAAGGGTTGAAGATTGATGACGTGGATTCGAATTGTGCATCTGAACGCAAAAGAAGTCCGGAGTTGTACTAAGTTATTAAAATATTGAATAGACGGTGTAAAAGATGAGTTTTCGTCCAAAATCCTGGTACTTCGTAAGAGATTGTCCAGTTTGTACGTGAAGTGCATCCAGTTTTTTGCCGTAACCCTCTCTACTTTTTTGCACATGCTATGCGGGTGAAATGATGATACCTTGCCAAGTTTCAACCTTTTCAGAGTTCATTTCGTAGTGATTTTCACTTTCACGGTGATTTAGCTCTGGAAAAAATCAGAAAATGCATCGAAAATAGCAAATTATGTCAGAAAGGGTTGAAAGTAGATGACATGGATTCGAATTGTGCATATGAACACAAAAGAAGTCCGGAGTTGTACTAAGTTATTAAAATATTGAATAGCCGGTGTAACAAATGAGTTTTCGTCCGAAACCCTGATACTTCGTAAGAGATTGTCCAGTTTGTACACGAAGTGCATCCAGTTTTTGCCGTAACCCTCTCTACTTTTTTGCACATGCTATGCGGGTGAAATGATGATACCTTGCCAAGATTCAACCTTTTCAGAGTTC
>NC_041383.1:746988893-747007887 GCF_002162155.2 Triticum dicoccoides | reverse complement strand
TTGAAAGTTGATGACGTGGATTTGAATTGTGCCTATGAACGCAAAACAAGTCCGGAGTTGTACTAAGTTATTAAAATATTAAGTAGCCGGTGTTAAAGATGAGTTCTCGTCCGAAACCCTGATACTTCGTAAGAGATTGTCCAGTTTGTACACGAAGTGCATCCAGTTTTTGCCGTAACCCTCTCTACTTTTTTTCACATGCTATGCGGGTGAAATGATGATACCTTGCCAAGTTTCAACTTTTTCAGTGTTCATTTTGTAGTGCTTTTCACTTTCACGATTATTTAGCTCTGAAAACAAATCAGTAAATGCATCGAAAATAGCAAATTATGTCAGAAAGGGTTGAAGGTTTATGACGTGGATTTGAATTGTGCATCTGAACGCAAAAAAAGTTCGGAGTTGTACTAAGTTATTAAAACATTGAATAGCCGGTGTAACAGATGAGTTTTCGTCCGAAACCCCGATACTTCGTAAGAGATTGTCCAGTTCGTACGCGAAGTACTTCCAGTTTTTGCCGTAACCCTCTCTACTTTTTTGCAGATGCTATGCGGGTGAAATGATGATACCTTGCCAAGATTCAACCTTTTCAGAGTTCATTTTGTAGTGCTTTTCACTTTCACGGTGATTTAGCTCTGAAAACAAATCAGTAAATGCATCAAAAATAGCAAATTATGTCAGAAAGGTTTGAAAGTTGATGAAATTGATTTGAATTGTGCATCTGAATGCAAAAAAATTCCGGAGTTGTACTAAGTTATTAAAATATTAAATAGCCGGTGTAACAGATGAGTTTTCGTCCAAAACCCTGATACTTCGTAAAAGATTGTTCAGTTTGTACGTGAAGTGCGTCCAGTTTTTGCCGTAACCCTCTCTACTTTTTCGCACATGCTATGAGGGTGAAATGATGATACCTTGCCAAGTTTCAACCTTTTCAGAGTTCATTTTGTAGTGATTTTCACTTTCACGGTGATTTAGCTCTGAAAACAAATCAGTAAATGCATCGAAAATAGCAAACTATGTCAGAAAGGGTTGAAATTGATAATATCGATTTGAATTGGGCATCTGAACGCATAAAAGGCCGGAGTTGTACTAAGTTATTAAAATATTAAATAGCCGGTGTAATAGATGAGTTTTCGTCCGAAACCCTAATACTTCATAAGAGATTGTCCAGTTTGTACGCGAAGTGCATCCAGTTTTTGCCGTAACCCTCTCTACTTTTTTGCACATGCTATGCGGGTGAAATGATGATACCTTGCCAAGTTTCAACCTTTTCAGAGTTCGTTTTGTAGTGATTTTCATTTTCACGGTGATTTAGCTCTGGAAACAAATTAGAAAATGCATCGAAAACAGCAAATTATGTCAGAAAGGGTTGAAAGTTGATGACGTGGATTTGAATTGTGCCTATGAACGCAAAACAAGTCCGGAGTTGTACTAAGTTATTAAAATATTAAGTAGCCGGTGTTAAAGATGAGTTCTCGTCCGAAACCCTGATACTTCGTAAGAGATTGTCCAGTTTGTACACGAAGTGCATCCAGTTTTTGCCGTAACCCTCTCTACTTTGTTTCACATGCTATGCGGGTGAAATGATGATACCCTGCCAAGTTTCAACTTTTTCAGTGTTCATTTTGTAGTGCTTTTCACTTTCACGATTATTTAGCTCTGAAAACAAATCAGTAAATGCATCGAAAATAGCAAATTATGTCAGAAAGGGTTGAAAGTTGATGACGTGGATTTTAATTGTGCATCTAAACGCAAAAGAAGTCCGGACTTGTACTAAGTTTTTAAAATATTGAATAGCCGGTGTAAAAGATGAGTTTTCGTCCGAACCCTGATACTTCGTAAGAGATTGTCCAGTTTGTACACGAAGTGCATCCAGTTTTTGCCGTAACCCTCTCTACTTTTTTGCACGTGCTATGCGGGTTAAATGATGACACCTTGCCAGGTTTCAACCTTTTCAGAGTTCATTTTGTAGTGATTTTCACTTTCATGGTGATTTAGCTCTGAAAACAAATCAATAAATGCAACAAAAATAGCAAATTATGTCAGAAAGGGTTGAAAGTTGATGATGTGGATTTGAATTGTGCATCTGAACGCAAAAGAATTCCAAAGTTGTACTAAGTTATTAAAATATTGAATAGCCGGTGTAACAGATGAGTTCTCGTCCGAAACCCTGATACTTCAAAAGAGATGGTCCAGTTTGTACACGAAGTCCATCCAGTTTTTGCCTTAACCCTCTCTACTTTTTTGCACATGCTATGAGGGTGAAATGATGATACCTTGCCAAGTTTCAACCTTTTCAAAGTTCATTTTGTAGTGATTTTCACTTTCAGGGTGATTTAGCTCTGAAAACAAATCACTAAATGCATCAAATATAGAAAATTATGTCACAAAGGGTTGAAATTTGATGACGTGGATTTGAATTGTGAATCTGAACGCAAAAGAAGTCTGGAGTTGTACTAAGTTATTAAAATATTGAATAGCCGGTGTAAAAGATGAGTTTTCGTCCAAAACCCTGGTACTTCGTAAGAGATTGTCCAGTTTGTACGTGAAGTGCATCCAGTTTTTTGCCGTAACCCTCTCTACTTTTTTGCACATGCTATGCGGGTGAAATGATGATACCTTGCCAAGTTTCAACCTTTTCAGAGTTCATTTTGTAGTGCTTTTCACTTTCACGATGATTTAGCTCTGAAAAGAAATCAGTAAATGCATGAAAAATAGCAAATTATGTCAGAAAGGGTTGAAGATTGATGACGTGGATTTGAATTGTGCATCTGAACGCAAAAGAAGTCCGGAGTTGTACTAAGTTATTAAAATATTGAATAGACGGTGTAAAAGATGAGTTTTCGTCCAAAACCCTGGTACTTCGTAAGAGATTGTCCAGTTTGTACGTGAAGTGCATCCAGTTTTTTGCCGTAACCCTCTCTACTTTTTTGCACATGCTATGCGGGTGAAATGATGATACCTTGCCAAGTTTCAACGTTTCCAGAGTTCATTTCGTAGTGATTTTCACTTTCATGGTGATTTAGCTCTGGAAACAAATCAGAAAATGCATCGAAAATAGCAAATTATGTCAGAAAGGGTTGAAAGTAGATGACATGGATTCGAATTGTGCTAAGTTATTAAAATATTGAATAGCCGGTGTAACAAATGAGTTTTCGTCCGAAACCCTGATACTTCGTAAGAGATTGTCCAGTTTGTACACGAAGTGCATCCAGTTTTTGCCGTAACCCTCTCTACTTTTTTGCACATGCTATGCGGGTGAAATGATGATACCTTGCCAAGATTCAACCTTTTCAGAGTTCATTTTGTAGTGGTTTTCACTTTCACGGTGATTTAGCTCTGAAAACAAATTAGTAAATGCATCAAAAATAGCAAGTTATGCAGAAAGGGTTGAAAGTTGATGAAATTGATTTGAATTGTGCATCTGAACGCAAAAAAAGTCCGGAGTTGTACTAAATTATTAAAATATTGAATAGCCGGTTTAACAGATGAGTTTTCGTCCGAAACCCTGATACTTCGTAAGAGATTGTTCAGTTTGTACGCGAAGTGCATCCAGTTTTTGCCGTAACCCTCTCTACTTTTTTGCACATGCTATGCGGGTGAAATGATGATACCTTTCCAAGTTTCAACCTTTTCAGAGTTCATTTTGTAGTGCTTTTCACTTTCACGGTGATTTAGCTCTGAAAACAAATCAGTAAATGCATCAAAAATAGCAAATTATATCAGAAAGGGTTGAAGGTTTATGACGTGGATTTGAATTGTGCATCTGAACGCAAAAAAAGTTCGGAGTTGTACTAAGTTATTAAAACATTGAATAGCCGGTGTAACAGGTGAGTTTTCGTCCGAAACCCCGATACTTCGTAAGAGATTGTCCAGTTCGTACGCGAAGTACTTCCAGTTTTTGCCGTAACCCTCTCTACTTTTTTGCACATGCTATGCGGGTGAAATGATAGATACCTTGCCAAGTTTCAACCTTTTCAGAGTTCATTTTGTTGTGATTTTCACTTTAACAGTGATTTAGCTCTGAAAACAAATTAGTAAATGCATCGAAAATAGCAAATTATGTTCAAAAGGGTTGAAAGTTGATAACGTGGATTTGAATTGTGCATCTGAACGAAAAAGAAGTCCGGAGTTGTACTAAGTTATTAAAATATTGAATAGCCGGTGTAAAAGATGAGTTTTCGTCCGAACCCTGCTACCTCGTAAGAGATTGTCCAGTTTGTACACGAAGTGCATCCAGTTTTGTTGTAAACCTCTCTACTTTTTTGCACATGCTATGCGGGTGAAATGATGAGACCTTGCCAAGTTTCAACCTTTTCAGAGTTCATTTTGTAGTGCTTTTCACTTTCACGGTGATTTAGCTCTGAAAACAAATCAGTAAATGCATCAAAAATAGCAAATTATGTCAGAAAGGTTTGAAAGTTGATGAAATTGATTTGAATTGTGCATCTGAATGCAAAAAAGTCCGGAGTTGTACTAAGTTATTAAAATATTGAATAGCCGGTGTAACAGATGAGTTTTCGTCCAAAACCCTCATACTTCGTAAAAGATAGTTCAGTTTGTACGCGAAGTGCATCCAGTTTTTGCCGTAACCCTCTCTACTTTTTTGCACATGCTATGAGGGTGAAATGATGATACCTTGCCAAGTTTCAACCTTTTCAGAGTTCATTTTGTAGTGATTTTCACTCTCACGGTGATTTAGCTCTGAAAACAAATCAGTAAATGCATCGAAAATAGCAAACTATGTCAGAAAGGGTTGAAAGTTGATGACGTCGATTTGAATTGTGCATCTGAACGCAAAAAAGGCCGGAGTTGTACTAAGTTATTAAAATATTAAATAGCCGGTGTAATAGATGAGTTTTCGTCCGAAACCCTGATACTTCATAAGAGATTGTCCAGTTTGTACGCGAAGTGCATCCAGTTTTTGCCGTAACCCTCTCTACTTTTTTGCACATGCTATGCGGGTGAAATGATGATACCTTGCCAAGTTTCAACCTTTTCAGAGTTTGTTTTGTAGTGATTTTCATTTTCACGGTGATTTAGCTCTGGAAACAAATTAGAAAATGCATCGAAAATAGCAAATTATGTCAGAAAGGGTTGAAAGTTGATGACGTGGATTTGAATTGTGCCTATGAACGCAAAACAAGTCCGGAGTTGTACTAAGTTATTAAAATATTAAATAGCCGGTGTAAAAGATGAGTTCTCGTCCGAAACCCTGATACTTCGTAAGAGATTGTCCAGTTTGTACACGAAGTGCATCCAGTTTTTGCCGTAACCCTCTCTACTTTTTTGCACATGCTATGCAGGTGAAATGATGATACCTTGCCAAGTTTCAACCTTTTCAGAGTTCATTTTGTAGTGCTTTTCACTTTCACGATGATTTAGCTCTGAAAAGAAATCAGTAAATGCATGAAAAATAGCAAATTATGTCAGACAGGGTTGAAGATTGATGATGTGGATTTGAATTGTGCATCTGAACGCAAAAGAAGTCCGGAGTTGTACTAAGTTATTAAAATATTGAATAGACGGTGTAAAAGATGAGTTTTCGTCCAAAACCCTGGTACTTCGTAAGAGATTGTCCAGTTTGTACGTGAAGTGCATCCAGTTTTTTGCCGTAACCCTCTCTACTTTTTTGCACATGCTATGCGGGTGAAATGATGATACCTTGCCAAGTTTCAACCTTTTCAGAGTTCATTTCGTAGTGATTTTCACTTTCATGGTGATTTAGCTCTGGTAACAAATCAGAAAATGCATCGAAAATAGCAAATTATGTCAGAAAGGGTTGAAAGTAGATGACATGGATTCGAATTGTGCATATGAACGCAAAAGAAGTCCGGAGTTGTACTAAGTTATTAAAATATTGAATAGCCGGTGTAACAAATGAGTTTTCGTCCGAAACCCTGATACTTCGTAAGAGATTGTCCAGTTTGTACACGAAGTGCATCCAGTTTTTGCCGTAACCCTCTCTACTTTTTTGCACATGCTATGTGGGTGAAATGATGATACCTTGCCAAGATTCAACCTTTTCAGAGTTCATTTTGTAGTGCTTTTCACTTTCACGGTGATTTAGCTCTGAAAACAAATCAGTAAATGCATCAAAAATAGCAAATTATATCAGAAAGGGTTGAAGGTTTATGACGTGGATTTAAATTGTGCATCTGAACGCAAAAAAAGTTCGGAGTTGTACTAAGTGATTAAAACATTGAATAGCCGTTGTAACAGATGAGTTTTCATCCGAAACCCCGATACTTCGTAAGAGATTGTCCAGTTCGTACGCGAAGTACTTCCAGTTTTTGCCGTAACCCTCTCTACTTTTTTGCAAATGCTATGCGGGTGAAATGATAGATACCTTGCCAAGTTTCAACCTTTTCAGAGTTCATTTTGTTGTGATTTTCACTTTAACAGTGATTTAGCTCTGAAAACAAATTAGTAAATGCATCGAAAATAGCAAATTATGTCCAAAAGGGTTGAAAGTTGATGATGTGGATTTGAATTGTGCATCTGAACGAAAAAGAAGTCCGGAGTTGTACTAAGTTATTAAAATATTGAATAGCCGGTGTAAAAGATGAGTTTTCGTCCGAACCCTGCTACCTCGTAAGAGATTGTCCAGTTTGTACCCGAAGTGCATCCAGTTTTTGTTGTAAACCTCTCTACTTTTTTGCACATGCTATGCGGGTGAAATGATGATACCTTGCCAAGTTTCAACCTTTTCAGAGTTCATTTTGTAGTGCTTTTCACTTTCACGGTGATTTAGCTCTGAAAACAAATCAGTAAATGCATCAAAAATAGCAAATTATGTCAGAAAGGTTTGAAAGTTGATGCAATTGATTTGAATTGTGCATCTGAATGCAAAAAAGTCCGGAGTTGTACTAAGTTATTAAAATATTGAATAGCTGGTGTAACAGATGAGTTTTCGCCCAAAACCCTCATACTTCGTAAAAGATAGTTCAGTTTGTACGCGAAGTGCATCCAGTTTTTGCCGTAACCCTCTCTACTTTTTTGCACATGCTATGAGGGTGAAATGATGATACCTTGCCAAGTTTCAACCTTTTCAGAGTTCATTTTGTAGTGATTTTCACTTTCACGGTGATTTAGCTCTGAAAACAAATCAGTAAATGCATCGAAAATAGCAAACTATGTCAGAAAGGGTTGAAAGTTGATGACATCGATTTGAATTGTGCATCTGAACGCATAAAAGGCCGGAGTTGTACTAAGTTATTAAAATATTAAATAGCCAGTGTAATAGATGAGTTTTCGTCTGAAACCCTGATACTTCATAAGAGATTGTCCAGTTTGTACGCGAAGTGCATCCAATTTTTGCCGTAACCCTCTCTACTTTTTTGCACATGCAATGCGGGTGAAATGATGATACCTTGCCAAGTTTCAACCTTTTCAGAGTTCGTTTTGTAGTGATTTTCATTTTCACGGTGATTTAGCTCTGGAAACAAATTAGAAAATGCATCGAAAATAGCAAATTATGTCAGAAAGGGTTGAAAGTTGATGACGTGGATTTGAATTGTGCCTATGAACGCAAAACAAGTCCGGAGTTGTACTAAGTTATTAAAATATTAAATAGCCGGTGTAAAAGATGAGTTCTCGTCCGAAAACCTGATACTTCGTAAGAGATTGTCCAGTTTGTACACGAAGTGCATCCAGTTTTTGCCGTAACCCTCTCTACTTTTTTTCACATGCTATGCGGGTGAAATGATGATACCTTGCCAAGTTTCAACTTTTCCAGTGATCATTTTGTAGTGCTTTTCACTTTCACGATTATTTAGCTCTGAAAACAAATCAATAAATGCAATGAAAATAGCAAATTATGTTAGAAAGGGTTGAAAGTTCATGACGTGGATTTCAATTGTGCATCTGAACGCAAAAAAGTCCGGAGTTGTTCTAAGTTATTAAAATATTGAATAGCCGGTGTAACAGATGAGTTTTCATCCGAAACCTTGATACTTCGTAAGAGATTGTCCAGTTTGTACACGAAGTGCAACCAGTTTTTGCCGTAACCCTCTCTACTTTTTTGCACATGCTATGCGGGTGAAATGATGATACCTTGCCAAGTTTCAACCTTTCCAGAGTTCATTTTGTAGTGCTTTTCACTTTCACGGTGATTTAGCTCTGAAAACAAATTAGTAAATGCATCAAAAATAGCAAATTATGTCAGAAAGGGTTGGAAGTTGATGACGTGGATTTGAATTGTGCAACTGAACGCAAAAGAAGTCTCGAGTTGTACTAAGTTATTAAAATATTGAATAGCTGGTGTAACAGATGAGTTTTCGTCTGAAACCCTCATACTTCGTAAGAGATTGTCCAGTTTGTACACGAAGTGCATCCAGTTTTTGTCGTAAACCTCTTTACTTTTTTGCACATGCTATGCGGATGAAATGATGATACCTTGCCAAGATTCAACCATTTCAGAGTTCATTTTGTAGTGATTTTCACTTTCACGGTGATTTAGCTCTGAAAACAAATTAGTAAATGCATCGAAAATAGCAAATTATGCCAGAAAGGGTTGAAAGTTGATGAAATTGATTTGAATTCTGCATCTGAACGCAAAAAAAGTCCGGAGTTGTACTAAGTTATTAAAATATTGAATAGCCGGTGTAACAGATGAGTTTTCGTCCGAAACCCTCATACTTCGTAAGAGATTGTCCAGTTTGTACGCGAAGTGCATCCAGTTTTTGCCGTAACCCTCTCTACTTTTTTGCACATGCTATACGGGTGAAATGATGATACCTTGCCAAGTTTCAACCTTGTCAGGGTTCATTTTGTAGTGCTTTTCACTTTCACGGTGATTTAGCTCTGAAAACTAATCAGTAAATGCATCGAAAATAGAAAATTAGGTCAGAAAGGGTTGAAAGTTGATCAAATTGATTTCAATTGTGCATCTGAACACAAAAAAGTCCGGAGTTGTACTAAGTTATTAAAATATTGAATAGCCGGTGTAACAGATGAGTTTTTGTCCGAAACCCTGATACTTCGTAAGAGATTGTTCAGTTTGTATGCGAAGGGCATCCAGTTTTTGCCGTAACCCTCTCTACTTTTTTGCACATGCTATGCGGGTGAAATGATGATACCTTGCCAAGTTTCAACCTTTTCAGAGTTCATTTTGTAGTGCTTCTCACTTTCACGGTGATTTAGCTCTGAAAACAAATTAGTAAATGCATCGAAAATAGCAAATTATGCCAGAAAGGGTTGAAAGTTGATGAAATTGATTTGAATTCTGCATCTGAACGCAAAAAAGTATGGAGTTGTACTAAGTTATTAAAATATTGAATAGCCGGTGTAACAGATGAGTTTTCGTCCGAAACCCTCATACTTCGTAAGAGATTGTCCAGTTTGTACGCGAAGTGCATCCAGTTTTTGCCGTAACCCTCTCTACTTTTTTGCACATGCTATACGGGTGAAATGATGATACCTTGCCAAGTTTCAACCTTTTCAAAGTTCATTTTGTAGTGATTTTCACTTTCACGGTGATTTAGCTCTGAAAACAAATCAGTAAATGCATCGAAAATAGCAAATTATGTCAGAAAGGGTTGAAAGTTGATGAAATTGATTTGAATTGTGTATCTGAACCCAAAAAATGTCCTGAGTTGTACTAAGTTATTAAAATATTGAATAGCTGGTGTAACAGATGAGTTTTCGTCCGAAACCTTGATACTTCGTAAGAGATTGTCCAGTTTGTACGTGAAGTGCATCCAGTTTTTCCGTAACCCTCTCTACTTTTTTGCACATGCTATGCGGGTGAAATGATGATAGCTTGCCAAGATTCGACATTTTCAGAGTTCATTTTGTAGTGCTTTTCACTTTCACGGTGATTTAGCTCTGGAAAAAATTATGTCAGTAAATGCATCAAAAATAGAAAATTATGTCAGTAAGGGTTGAAAGTTGATGACATGGATTTGAATTGTGCATCTGAACGCAAAAGAAGTCCGGAGTTGTACTAAGTTATTAAAATATTGAATAGACGGTGTAAAAGATGAGTTTTCGTCCGAAACCCTGATACTTCATAAGAGATTGTCCAGTTTGTACTTGAAGTGCATCTAGTTTTTGCCGTAACCCTCTCTACTTTTTTGCACATGGTATGCGGGTGAAATGATGATACCTTGCCAAGTTTCAACCTTGTCAGGGTTCATTTTGTAGTGCTTTTCACTTTCACGGTGATTTAGCTCTGAAAACAAATCAGTAAATGCATCGAAAATAGCTAATTATGTCAGAAAGGGTTTAAAGTTGATGACGTGGATTTGAATTGTGCATCTGAACGCAAAAGAAGTCCGGAGTTGTACTAAGTTATTAAAATATTGAATAGACGGTGTAAAAGATGAGTTTTCGTCTGAAACCCTGATACTTCATAAGAGATTGTCTAGTTTGTACATAAAGTGCATCCAGTTTTTGCCGTAACCCTCTCTACTTTTTTGCACGTGCTATGCGGGTTAAATGATGACACCTTGCCAAGTTTCAACCTTTTCACAGTTCATTTTGTAGTGATTTTCACTTTCATGGTGATTTAGCTCTGAAAACAAATCAATAAATGCAACAAAAATAGCAAATTATGTCAGAAAGGGTTGAAAGTTGATGACGTGGATTTGAATTGTGCATCTGAATGCAAAAGAATTCCAAAGTTGTACTAAGTTATTAAAATATTGAATAGCCGGTGTAACAGATGAGTTCTCGTCCGAAACCCTGATACTTCAAAAGAGATGGTCCAGTTTGTACACGAAGTGCATCCAGTTTTTGCCGTCACCCTCTGTATTTTTTTGCACATGCTATGAGGGTGAAATGATGATACCTGGCCAAGTTTCAACCTTTTCAAAGTTTATTTTGTAGTGATTTTCACTTTCAGGGTGATTTAGCTCTGAAAACAAATCAGTAAATGCATCAAATATAGAAAATTATGTCACAAAGGGTTGAAAGTTGATGACGTGGATTTGAATTGTGAATCTGAACGCAAAAGAAGTCTGGAGTTGTACTAAGTTATTAAAATATTGAATAGCCGGTGTACAAGATGAGTTTTCGTCCGAAACCCTGATACTTCGTAAGAGATTGTCCAGTTTGTACACGAAGTGCATCCAGTTTTTGCCATAACCCTCTCTAATTTTTTGCACATGCTATGCGGGTGAAATGATGATACCTTGCCAAGTTTCAACCTTTTCAGAGTTCATTTTGTAGTGATTTTCACTTTCACGGTGATTTAGCTCTGAAAACAAATCAGTAAATGCATCGAAAATAGCAAATTATGTCAGAAAGGGTTGAAAGTTGATGACGTGGATTTGAATTGTGCATCTGAATGCAAAAGAACTTCAGAGTTGTACTAAGTTATTAAAATATTGAATAGCCGGTGTAACCGATGAGTTTTCGTCCGAAACCCTGATACTTCGTAAGAGATTGTCCATTTTGTACACGAAGTGCATCCAGTTTTTGCCTTAACCCTCTCTACTTTTTTGCACATGCTATGCGGGTGAAATGATGATACCTTCCCAAGTTTTAACCTTTTCAGAGTTCATTTTCTAGTTGTTTTCACTTTCACGGTGATTTAGCTCTGAAAACAAATCAGTAAATGCATCGAAAATCGCAAATTATGTCAGAAAGGGTTGAAAGTTGATGACGTGGATTTGAATTGTGCATCTGAACGCAAAAGAACTTCAGAGTTGTACTAAGTTATTAAAATATTGAATAGCCGGTGTAAAAGATGAGTTTTCGTCCGAAACCCTGATACTTCGTAAGAGATTGTCCAGTTTGTACACGAAGTTCATCCAGTTTTTGCCATAACCCTCTCTACTTTTTTGCACATGCTACGTGGGTGAAATGATGATACCTTGCCAAGTTTCAACCTTTTCAGAGTTCATTTTGTAGTGATTTTCACTTTCACTGTGATTTAGCTCTGAAAACAAATCAGTAAATGCATCGAAAATAGAAAATTATGTCAGAAAGGGTTGAAAGTTGATGATGTGGATTTGAATTGTGCATCTGAACGCAAAAGAAGTCCGGAGTTGTACTAAGTTATTAAAATATTGAATAGACGGTGTAAAAGATGACTTTTCGTCCGAAACCCTCATACTTCGTAAGAGATTGTCCAGTTTGTACACAAAGTGCATCCAGTTTTTGCCGTAACCCTCTCTACTTTTTTGCACATGGTATGCGGGTGAAATGATGATACCTTGCCAAGTTTCAACCTTGTCAGGGTTCATTTTGTAGTGCTTTTCACTTTCACGGTGATTTAGCTCTGAAAACAAATCAGTAAATGCATCGAAAATAGCAAATTATGTCAGAAACGGTTTAAAGTTGATGACATGGATTTGAATTGTGCATCTGAACGCAAAAAAATTCTAGAGTTGTACTAAGTTATTAAAATATTGAATAGCCGGTGTAACAGATGAGTTTTCGTCCGAAACCCTGATACTTCATAAGAGATTGTCTAGTTTGTACATAAAGTGCATCCAGTTTTTGCCGTAACCCTCTCTACTTTTTTGCACGTGCTATGCGGGTTAAATGATGAAACCTTGCCAAGTTTCAACCTTTTCAGAGTTCATTTTGTCGTGATTTTCACTTTCATGGTGATTTAGCTCTGAAAACAAATCAATAAATGCAACAAAAATAGCAAATTATGTTAGAAAGGGTTGAAAGTTGATGACGTGGATTTGAATTGTGCATCTGAACGCAAAAGAATTCCAAAGTTGTACTAAGTTATTAAAATATTGAATAGCCGGTGTAGCAGATGAGTTCTCGTCCGAAACCCTGATACTTCAAAAGAGATGGTCCAGTTTGTACACGAAGTGCATCCAATTTTTGCCGTCACCCTCTGTATTTTTTTGCACATGCTATGAGGGTGAAATGATGATACCTTGCCAAGTTTCAACCTTTTCAAAGTTCATTTTGTAGTGATTTTCACTTTCAGGGTGATTTAGCTCTGAAAGCAAATCAGTAAATGCATCAAAAATCGCAAATTATGTCAGAAAGGGTTGAAAGTTGATGACGTGGATTTGAATTGTGAATATGAATGCAAAAGAAGTCTGCAGTTGTACTAAGTTATTAAAATATTGAATAGCCGGTGTAAAAGATGAGTTTTCGTCCGAAACCCTGATACTTCGTAAGAGATTTTCCAGTTTATACACGAAGTGCATCCAGTTTTTGCCATAACCCTCTCTACTTTTTTGCACATGCTATGCGGGTGAAATGATGATACCTTGCCAAGTTTCAACCTTTTCAGAGTTCATTTTGTAGTGATTTTCACTTTCACGGTGATTTAGCTCTGAAAACAAATCAGTAAATGCATCGAAAATAGAAAATTATGTCAGAAAGGGTTGAAAGTTGATGACGTGGATTTGAATTGTGCATCTGAACGCAAAAGAAGTCCGGAGTTGTAATAAGTTATTAAAATATTGAATAGACGGTGTAAAAGATGAGTTTTCGTCCAAAACCCCGATACTTCGTAAGAGATTGTCCAGTTTGTACACGAAGTGCATCCAGTTTTTGCCGTAACCCTCTCTACTTTTTTGCACATGGTATGCGGGTGAAATGATGGTACCTTGCCAAGTTTCAACCTTGTCAGGGTTCATTTTGTAATGCTTTTCACTTTCACGGTGATTTAGCTCTGAAAATAAATCAGTAAATGCATCGAAAATAGCAAATTATGTCAGAAAGGGTTTAAAGTTGATGACGTGGATTTGAATTGTGCATCTGAACGCAAAAAAGTCCGGAGTTGTACTAAGTTATTAAAATATTGAATAGCCGGTGTAATAGATGAGTTTTCGTCCGAAACCCTGCTACTTCATAAGAGATTGTCTAGTTTGTACATAAAGTGCATCCAGTTTTTGCCGTAACCCTCTCTACTTTTTTGCGCGTGCTATCCGGGTTAAATGATGACACCTTGCCAAGTTTCAACCTTTTCAGAGTTCATTTTGTAGTGATTTTCACTTTCATGGTGATTTAGCTCTGAAAACAAATCAATAAATGCAACAAAAATAGCAAATTACGTCAGAAAGGGTTGAAAGTTGATGACGTGGATTTGAATTGTGCATCTGAACACAAAAGAATTCCAATGTTGTACTAAGTTATTAAAATATTGAATAGCCAGTGTAACAGATGAGTTCTCGTCCGAAACCCTGATACTTCAAAAGAGATGGTCCAGTTTGTACACGAAGTCCATCCAGTTTTTGCCGTCACCCTCTGTATTTTTTTGTACATGCTATGAGGGTGAAATTATGATACCTTGCCAAGTTTCAACCTTTTCAAAGTTCATTTTGTAGTGATTTTCACTTTCAGGGTGATTTAGCTCTGAAAACAAATCACTAAATGCATCAAATATAGAAAATTATGTCACAAAGGGTTGAAATTTGATGACGTGGATTTGAATTGTGAATCGGAACGCAAAAGAAGTCTGGAGTTGTACTAAGTTATTAAAATATTGAATAGCCGGTGTAAAAGATGAGTTTTCGTCCGAAACCCTGATACTTCGTAAGAGATTGTTCAGCTTGTACACGAAGTGCATCTAGTTTTTTCCATAACCCTCTCTACTTTTTTGCACATGCTATGCGGTTGAAATGATGATACCTTGCCAAGTTTCAACCTTTTTAGAGTTCATTTTGTAGTGATTTTCACTTTCACGGTGATTTAGCTCTGAAAACAAATCAGTAAATGCATCGAAAATAGAAAATTATGTGAGAAAGGGTTGAAAGTTGACGACGTGGATTTGAATTGTGCATCGGAACACAAAAGAAGTCCCGAGTTGTACTAAGTTATTAAAATATTGAATAGACGGTGTAAAAGATGAGTTTTCGTCCGAAACCCTGATACTTCGTAAGAGATTGTCCATTTTGTACATGAAGTGCATCCAGTTTTAACCTTAACCCTCTCTACTTTTTTGCACATGCTATGCGGGTGAAATGATGATACCTCCCCAAGTTTTAACCTTTTCAGAGTTCTTTTTCTAGTGCTTTTCACTTTCACGGTGATTTAGCTCTGAAAAGAAATCAGTAAATGCATCGAAAATAGCAAATTATGTCAGAAAGGGTTGAAAGTTGATGACGTGGATTTGAATTGTTAATCTGAACGCAAAAGAAGTCTGGAGTTGTACTAAGTTATTAAAATATTGAATAGCCAGTGTAAAAGATGAGTTTTCGTCCGAAACCCTGATACTTCGTAAGAGACTGTCCAGTTTGCACACGAAGTGCATCCAGTTTTTGCCATAACCCTTTCTACTTTTTTGCACATGCTATGCGGGTGAAATGATGATACCTTGCCAAGTTTCAACTTTTTCACAGTTCATTTTGTAGTGATTTTCACTTTCACGGTGATTTAGCTCTGAAAACAAATCAGTAAATGCATCAAAAATAGAAAATTATGTCAGAAAGGGTTGAAAGTTGATGACGTGGATTTGAATTGTGCATCTGAATGCAAAAGAAGTCCCGAGTTGTACTAAGTTATTAAAATATTGAATTGACGGTGTAAAAGATGAGTTTTCGTCTGAAACCCTGATACTTCGTAAGAGATTGTCCAGTTTGGACACGAAGTGCATCCAGTTTTTGCCGTAACCCTCTCTACTTTTTTGCACATGGTATGCGGGTGAAATGATGATACCTTGCCAAGTTTCAACCTTATCAGGGTTCATTTTGTAGTGCTTTTCACTTTCACGGTGATTTAGCTCTCAAAACAAATCAGTAAATGCGTCGAAAATAGCAAATTATGTCAGAAAGGGTTTAAAGTTGATGACGTGGATTTGAATTGTGCATCTGAACACAAAAAAAGTCCGGAGTTGTACTAAGTTATTAAAATATTGAATAGCCGGTGTAACAGATGAGTTTTTGTCCGAAACCTTGATACTTCATAAGAGATTGTCTAGTTTGTACATAAGGTGCATCCAGTTTTTGCCGTAACCCTCTCTACTTTTTTGCACGTGCTATGTGGGTTAAGTGATGACACCTTGCCAAGTTTCAACCTTTTCAGAGTTCATTTTGTAGTGATTTTCACTTTCATGGTGATTTAGCTCTGAAAACAAATCAATAAATGCAACAAAAATAGCAAATTATGTCAGAAAGGGTTGAAAGTTGATGACGTGGATTTGAATTGTGCATCTAAACGCAAAAGAATTCCAAAGTTGTACTAAGTTATTAAAATATTGAATAGCCGGTGTAACAGATGAGTTCTCGTCCGAAACCCTGATACTTCAAAAGAGATGGTCCAGTTTGTACACGAAGTGCATCCAGTTTTTGCCGTCACCCTCTGTATTTTTTTGCACATGCTATGAGGGTGAAATGATGATACCTTGCAAAGTTTCAACCTTTTCAAAGTTCATTTTGTAGTGATTTTCACTTTCAGGGTGATTTAGCTCTGAAAACAAATCAGTAAATGCATCAAATATAGCAAATTATGTCACAAAGGGTTGAAAGTTGATGATGTGGATTTTAATTGCACATCTGAGCGCAAAACAAGTCCGGAGTTGTTCTAAGTTACTAAAATATTGAATAGCCGGTGTAACAGATGAGTTTTCCGAAACCCTAATACTTCGTAAGAGATTGTCCAGTTTGTACACGAAGTGTATCCAGTTTTTTTCATACCCTCTCTACTTTTTTGCACATGCTATGCGGGTGAAATGATGATACCTTGCGAAGTTTCAACCTTTTCAGAGTTCATTTTGTAGTGATTTTCACTTTCACGGTGATTTAGCTCTGAAAACAAATCAGTAAATGCCTCGAAAATAGCAAATTATGTCAGAAAGGGTTGAAAGTTGATGACGTGGATTTGAATTGTGCATCTAAACGCAAAAGAACTTCAGAGTTGTACTAAGTTATTAAAATATTGAATAGCCGGTGTAACAGATGAGTTATCGTCCGAAACCCTGATACTTCGTAAGAGATTGTCCATTTTGTACACGAAGTGCATCCAGTTTTTGCCTTAACCCTCTCTACTTTTTTGCACATGCTACGCGGGTGAAATGATGATACCTTGCCAAGTTTCAACCTTTTCAGAGTTCATTTTGTAGTGCTTTTCACTTTCACGGTGATTTAGCTCTGAAAACAAATCAGTAAATGCATCGAAAATAGAAAATTATGTCAGAAAGGGTTGAAAGTTGATGACGTGGATTTGAATTGTGCATCTGAAGGCAAAAGAAGTCCGGAGTTGTACTAAGTTATTAAAATATTGAATAGACGGTGTAAAAGATGAGTTTTCGTCCGAAACCCTAATACTTCGTAAGAGATTGTCCAGTTTGTACACGAAGTGCATCCAGTTCTTGCCGTAACCCTCTCTACTTTTTTGCACATGGTATGCGGGTGAAATGATGATACCTTGCCAAGTTTCAACCTTGTCAATGTTCATTTTGTAGTGCTTTTCACTTTCACGGTGATTTAGCTCTGAAAACAAATCAGTAAATGCATCGAAAATAGCAAATTATGTCAGAAAGGGTTTACAGTTGATGATGTGGATTTGAATTGTGCATCTGAACACAAAAAAAGTCCGGAGTTGTAGTAAGTTATTAAAATATTGAATAGCCGGTGTAACAGATGAGTTTTCGTCCGAAACCCTGATACTTCGTAAGAGATTGTCTAGTTTGTACATAAAGTGCATCCAGTTTTTGCCGTAACCCTCTGTACTTTTTTGCACGTGCTATGCGGGTTAAATGATGACACCTTGCCAGGTTTCAACCTTTTCAGAGTTCATTTTGTAGTGATTTTCACTTTCATGGTGATTTAGCTCTGAAAACAAATCAATAAATGCAACAAAGATAGCAAATTATGTCAGAAAGGGTTGAAAGTTGATGACGTGGATTTGAATTGTGCATCTGAACGCAAAAGAATTCCAAAGTTGTACTAAGTTATTAAAATATTGAATAGCCGGTGTAACAGATGAGTTCTCGTCCGAAACCCTGATACTTCAAAATAGATGGTCCAGTTTGTACACGAAGTCCATCCAGTTTTTGCCGTCACCCTCTGTATTTTTTTGAACATGCTATGAGGGTGAAATTATGATACCTTGCCAAGTTTCAACCTTTTCAAAGTTCATGTTGTAGTGATTTTCACTTTCAGGGTGATTTAGCTCTGAAAACAAATCACTAAATGCATCAAATATAGAAAATTATGTCACAAAGGGTTGAAATTTGATGACGTGGATTTGAATTGTGAATTTGAACGCAAAAGAAGTCTGGGGTTGTACTAAGTTATTAAAATATTGAATAGTCGGTGTAAAAGATGAGTTTTCGTCCGAAACCCTGATACTTCGTAAGAGATTGTCCAGTTTGTACACGAAGTGCATCCAGTTTTTGCCATAACCCTCTCTACTTTTTTGCACATGCTATGCGGGTGAAATGATGATACCTTGCCAAGTTTCAACCTTTTCAGAGTTCATTTTGTAGTGATTTTCACTTTCACGGTGATTTAGCTCTGAAAACAAATTAGTAAATGCATCGGAAATAGAAAATTATGTGAGAAAGGGTTGAAAGTTGATGACGTGGATTTGAATTGTGCATCGGAATGCAAAAGAAGTCCCGAGTTGTACTAAGTTATTAAAATATTGAATAGATGGTGTAAAAGATGAGTTTTCGTCCGAAACCCTGATACTTCGTAAGAGATTGTCCATTTTGTACACGAAGTGCATCCAGATTTTGCCTTAACCCTCTCTACTTTTCTGCACATGCTATGCGGGTGAAATGATGATACCTTCCCAAGTTTTAACCTTTTCAGAGTTCATTTTCTAGTGCTTTTCACTTTCACGGTGATTTAGCTCTGAAAACAAATCAGTAAATGCATAGAACATAGCAAATTATGTCAGAAAGGGTTTAAAGTTGATGACGTGGATTTGAATTGTGCATCTGAACGCAAAAAAAGTCCGGAGTTGTACTAAGTTATTAAAATATTGAATAGCCGGTGTAACAGATGAGTTTTCGTCCGAAACCCTGATACTTCATAAGAGATTGTCTAGTTTGTACATAAAGTGCATCCAGTTTTTGCCGTAACCCTCTCTACTTTTTTGCACGTGCTATGCGGGTTAAATGATGACACCC
>NC_041383.1:746973072-746988618 GCF_002162155.2 Triticum dicoccoides | reverse complement strand
GAAAGTTGATGACGTGGATTTGAATTGTGCATCTGAACGCAAAAGAAGTCCCGAGTTGTACTAAGTTATTAAAATATTGAATAGACGGTGTAAAAGGTGAGTTTTCGTCCGAAACCCTGATACTTCGTAAGAGATTGTCCAGTTTGTACACGAAGTGCATCCAGATTTTGCCTTAACCCTCTCTACTTTTTTGCACATGGTATGCGGGTGAAATGATGATACCTTGCCAAGTTTCAACCTTGTCAGGGTTCATTTTGTAGTGCTTTTCACTTTCACGGTGATTTAGCTCTGAAAACAAATCAGTAAATGCATAGAAAATAGCAAATTATGTCAGAAAGGGTTTAAAGTTGATGACGTGGATTTGAATTGTGCATCTGAACGCAAAAAAAGTCCGGAGTACTAAGTTATCAAAATATTGAATAGCCGGTGTAACAGATGAGTTTTCGTCCGAAACCCTGATACTTCATAAGAGATTGTCTAGTTTGTACATAAAGTGCATCCAGTTTTTGCCGTAACCCTCTCTACTTTTTTGCATGTGCTATGCGGGTTAAATGATGACACCTTGCCAAGTTTCAACCTTTTTAGAGTTCATTTTGTAGTGATTTTCACTTTCATGGTGATTTAGCTCTTAAAACAAATCAATAAATGCAACAAAAATAGCAAATTATGTCAGAAAGGGTTGAAAGTTGATGACGTGGATTTGAATTGTGCATCTGAACGCAAAAGAATTCCAAAGTTGTACTAAGTTATTAAAATATTGAATAGCCGGTGTAACAGATGAGTTCTCGTCCGAAACCTTGATACTTCAAAAGAGATGGTCCAGTTTGTACACGAAGTGCATCCAGTTTTTAACGTCACCCTCTGTATTTTTTGCACATGCTATGAGGGTGAAATGATTATACCTTGCCAAGTTTCAACCTTTTCAAAGTTCATTTTGTAGTGATTTTCACTTTCAGGGTGATTTAGCTCTAAAAACAAATCACTAAATGCATCAAATATAGAAAATTACTTCACAAAGGGTTGAAAGTTGATGACGTGGATTTGAATTGTGAATCTGAATGCAAAAGAAGTCTGGAGTTGTACTAAGTTATTAAAATATTGAATAGCCGGTGTAAAAGATGAGTTTTCGTCCGAAACCCTGATACTTCGTAAGAGATTGTCCAGTTTGTACACGAAGTGCATCCAGTTTTTGCCATAACCCTCTCTACTTTTTTGCACATGCTGTGTGGGTGAAATGATGATACCTTACCAAGTTTCAACCTTTTCAGAGTTCATTTTCTAGTGATTTTCACTTTCACGGTGATTTAGCTCTGAAAACAAATCAGTAAATGCATCGAAAATAGAAAATTATGTGAGAAAGGGTTGAAAGTTGATGACGTGGATTTGAATTGTGCATCGAAACGCAAAAGAAGTCCCGAGTTGAACTAAGTTATTAAAATAGACGGTGTAAAAGATGAGTTTTCGTCCGAAACCCTGATACTTCATAAGAGATTGTCCATTTTGTACACGAAGTGCATCTAGTTTTTGCCTTAACCCTCTCTACTTTTCTGCACATGCTATGCTGGTGAAATGATGATACCTTGCCAAGTTTCAACCTTTTCAGAGTTCATTTTGTAGTGATTTTCACTTTCACGGTGATTTAGCTCTGAAAACAAATCAGTAAATGCATCGAAAATAGCAAATTATGTCAGAAAGGGTTGAAAGTTGATGATGTGGATTTGAATTGTGCATCTGAACGCAAAAGAACTTCAGAGTTGTACTAAGTTATTAAAATATTGAATAGCCAGTGTAACGGATGAGTTTTCGTCCGAAACCCTGATACTTCGTAAGAGATTGTCCATTTTGTACACGAAGTGCATCCAGTTTTTGCCTTAACCCTCTCTACTTTTTTGCACATACTATGCGGGTGAAATGATGATACCTTCCCAAGTTTTAACCTTTTCAGAGTTCATTTTCTAGTGCTTTTCACTTTCACGGTGATTTAGCTCTGAAAACAAATCAGTAAATGCATCGAAAATCGCAAATTATGTCAGAAAGGGTTGAAAGTTGATGGCGTGGATTTGAATTGTGCATCTGAACGCAAAAGAATTCCAAAGTTGTACTAAGTTATTAAAATATTGAATAGCCGGTGTAACAGATGAGTTCTCGTCCGAAACCCTGATACTTCAAAAGAGATGGTCCAGTTTGTACACGAAGTGCATCCAGTTTTTGACGTCACCCTCTGTATTTTTTTGCACATGCTATGCGGGTGAAATGATGATACCTTGCCAAGTGTCAACCTTTTCAAAATTTCATTTTGTAGTGATTTTCACTTTCAGGGTGATTTAGCTCTGAAAACAAATCACTAAATGCATCAAATATAGAAAATTATGTCACAAAGGGTTGAAAGTTGATGACGTGGATTTGAATTGTGCATCTGAACGCAAAAGATGTCCCGAGTTGTACTAAGTTATTAAAATATTGAATAGACGGTGTAAAAGGTGAGTTTTCGTCCGAAACCCTGATACTTCGTAAGAGATTGTCCAGTTTGTACATGAAGTGCATCCAGATTTTGCCTTAACCCTCTCTACTTTTTTGCACATGGTATGCGGGTGAAATGATGATACCTTGCCAAGTTTCAACCTTGTCAGGGTTCATTTTGTAGTGCTTTTCACTTTCACGGTGATTTAGCTCTGAAAACAAATCAGTAAATGCATCGAAAATAGCAAATTATGTCAGAAAGGGTTTAAAGTTGATGACGTGGATTTGAATTGTGGATCTGAACGCAAAAAAAGTCCGGAGTTGTATTAAGTTATTAAAATATTGAATAGCCGGTGTAACAGATGAGTTTTCGTCCGAAACCCTGATACTTCATGAGAGATTGTCTAGTTTGTACATAAAGTGCATCCAGTTTTTTCCATAACCCTCTCTACTTTTTTGCGCGTGCTATCCGGGTTAAATGATGACACCTTGCCAAGTTTCAACCTTCTCAGAGTTCATTTTGTAGTGATTTTCACTTTCATGGTGATTTAGCTCTGAAAACAAATCAATAAATGCAACAAAAATAGCAAATTATGTCAGAAAGGGATGAAAGTTGATGACGTGGATTTGAATTGTGCATCTGAACGCAAAAGAATTCCAAAGTTGTACTAAGTTATTAAAATATTGAATAGCCGGTGTAACAGATGAGTTCTCGTCCGAAACCCTGATACTTCAAAAGAGATGGTCCAGTTTGTACACGAAGTCCATCCAGTTTTTGCCGTCACCCTCTGTATTTTTTTGCACATGCTATGAGGGTGAAATTATGATACCTTGCCAAGTTTCAACCTTTTCAAAGTTCATTTTGTAGTGATTTTCACTTTCAGGGTGATTTAGCTCTGAAAACAAATCACTAAATGCATCAAATATAGAAAATTATGTCACAAAGGGTTGAAATTTGATGACGTGGATTTGAATTGTGAATCTGAATGCAAAAGAAGTCTGGAGTTGTACTAAGTTATTAAAATATTGAATAGTCGGTGTAAAAGATGAGTTTTCGTCCGAAACCCTGATACTTCGTAAGAGATTGTCCAGTTTGTACACGAAGTGCATCCAGTTTTTGCCATAACCCTCTCTACTTTTTTGCACATGCTATGCGGGTGAAATGATGATACCTTGCCAAGTTTCAACCTTTTCAGAGTTCATTTTGTAGTGATTTTCACTTTCACGGTGATTTAGCTCTGAAAACAAATCAGTAAATGCATCGAAAATAGAAAATTATGTGAGAAAGGGTTGAAAGTTGATGACGTGGATTTGAATTGTGCATCGGAACACAAAAGAAGTCCCGAGTTGTACTAAGTTATTAAAATATTGAATAGATGGTGTAAAAGATGAGTTTTCGTCCGAAACCCTGATACTTCGTAAGAGATTGTCCATTTTGTACACGAAGTGCATCCAGATTTTGCCTTAACCCTCTCTACTTTTCTGCACATGCTATGCGGGTGAAATGATGATACCTTCCCAAGTTTTAACCTTTTCAGAGTTCATTTTCTAGTGCTTTTCACTTTCACGGTGATTTAGCTCTGAAAACAAATCAGTAAATGCATCAAAAATAGCAAATTATGTCAGAAAGGGTTGCAAGTTGATGACGTGGATTTGAATTTTGAATCTGAACGCAAAAGAAGTCTGGAGTTGTACTAAGTTATTAAAATATTGAATAGCCGGTGTAAAAGATGAGTTTTCGTCCGAAACCCTCATACTTCGTAAGAGATTGTCCAGTTTGTACATGAAGTGCATCCAGTTTTTTCCATAACCCTCTCTACTTTTTTGCACATGCTATGCGGGCGAAATGATGATACCTTGCCAAGTTTCAACCTTTTCAGAGTTCATTTTGTAGTGATTTTCACTTTCACGGTGATTTAGCTCTGAAAACAAATAAGTAAATGCATTGAAAATAGAAAATTATGTCAGAAAGGGTTGAAAGTTGATGATGTGGATTTGAATTGTGCATCTGAACGCAAAAGAAGTCCCGAGTTGTACTAAGTTATTAAAATATTGAATAGATGGTGTCAAAGGTGAGTTTTCGTCCGAAACCCTGATACTTCGTAAGTGATTGTCCAGTTTGTACACGAAGTGCATCCAGATTTTGCCTTAACCCTCTCTACTTTTTTGCACATGGTATGCGGGTGAAATGATGATACCTTGCCAAGTTTCAACCTTGTCAGGGTTCATTTTGTAGTGCTTTTCACTTTCACGGTGATTTAGCTCTGAAAACAAATCAGTAAATGCATAGAAAATAGCAAATTATGTCAGAAAGGGTTTAAAGTTGATGACGTGGATTTGAATTGTGCATATGAACGCAAAAAAAGTCCGGAGTTGTACTAAGTTATTAAAATATTGAATAGCCGGTGTAACAGATGAGTTTTCGTCCGAAACCCTGATACTTCATAAGAGATTGTCTAGTTTGTACATAAAGTGCATCCAGTTTTTGCCGTAACCCTCTCTACTTTTTTGCACGTGCTATGCGGGTTAAATGATGACACCCTGCCAAGTTTCAACCTTTTCAGAGTTCATTTTGTAGTGATTTTCACTTTCATGGTGATTTAGCTCTGAAAACAAATCAATAAATGCAACAAAAATAGCAAATTATGTCAGAAAGGGTTGAAAGTTGATGACGTGGATTTGAATTGTGCATCTGAACGCAAAAGAAGTCCCGAGTTGTACTAAGTTATTAAAATATTGAATAGACGGTGTAAAAGGTGAGTTTTCGTCCGAAACCCTGATACTTCGTAAGAGATTGTCCAGTTTGTACACGAAGTGCATCCAGATTTTGCCTTAACCCTCTCTACTTTTTGCACATGGTATACGGGTGAAATGATGATACCTTGCCAAGTTTCAACCTTGTCAGGGTTCATTTTGTAGTGCTTTTCACTTTCACGGTGATTTAGCTCTGAAAACAAATCAGTAAATGCATAGAAAATAGCAAATTATGTCAGAAAGGGTTTAAAGTTGATGACGTGGATTTGAATTGTGCATCTGAACACAAAAAAAGTCCGGAGTTGTACTAAGTTATCAAAATATTGAATAGCCGGTGTAACAGATGTGTTTTCGTCCGAAACCCTGATACTTCATAAGAGACTGTCTAGTTTGTACATAAAGTGCATCCAGTTTTTGCCGTAACCCTCTCTACTTTTTTGCACGTGCTATGCGGGTTAAATGATGACACCTTGCAAGTTTCAACCTTTTCAGAGTTCATTTTGTAGTGATTTTCACTTTCATGGTGATTTAGCTCTTAAAACAAATCAATAAATGCAACAAAAATAGCAAATTATGTCAGAAAGGGTTGAAAGTTGATGACGTGGATTTGAATTGTGCATCTGAACGCAAAAGAATTCCAAAGTTGTACTAAGTTATTAAAATATTGAATAGCCGGTGTAACAGATGAGTTCTCGTCCGAAACCTTGATACTTCAAAAGAGATGGTCCATTTTGTACACGAAGTGCATCCAGTTTTTAACGTCACCCTCTGTATTTTGTTGCACATGCTATGAGGGTGAAATGATTATACCTTGCCAAGTTTCAACCTTTTCAAAGTTCATTTTGTAGTGATTTTCACTTTCAGGGTGATTTAGCTCTAAAAACAAATCACTAAATGCATCAAATATAGAAAATTACTTCACAAAGGGTTGAAAGTTGATGACGTGGATTTGAATTGTGAATCTGAATGCAAAAGAAGTCTGGAGTTGTACTAAGTTATTAAAATATTGAATAGCCGATGTAAAAGATGAGTTTTCGTCCGAAACCCTGATACTTCGTAAGAGATTGTCCAGTTTGTACACGAAGTGCATCCAGTTTTTGCCATAACCCTCTCTACTTTTTTGCACATGCTATGCGGGTGAAATGATGATACCTTGCCAAGTTTCAACCTTTTCAGAGTTCAGTTTGTAGTGATTTTCACTTTCACGGTGATTTAGCTCTGAAAACAAATCAGTAAATGCATCGAAAATAGAAAATTATGTGAGAAAGGGTTGAAAGTTGATGACGTGGATTTGAATTGTGCATCAAAACGCAAAAGAAGTCCCGATTTGAACTAAGTTATTAAAATAGACGGTGTAAAAGATGAGTTTTCGTCCGAAACCCTGATACTTCGTAAGAGATTGTCCATTTTGTACACGAAGTGCATCCATTTTTGCCTTAACCCTCTCTACTTTTTTGCACATACTATGCTGGTGAAATGATGATACCTTGCCAAGTTTCAACCTTTTCAAAGTTCATTTTGTAGTGATTTTCACTTTCACGGTGATTTAGCTCTGAAAACAAATCAGTAAATGCATCGAAAATAGCAAATTATGTCAGAAAGGGTTGAAAGTTGATGATGTGGATTTGAATTGTGCATCTGAACGCAAAAGAACTTTAGAGTTGTACTAAGTTATTAAAATATTGAATAGCCGGTGTAACGGATGAGTTTTCGTCCGAAACCCTGATACTTCGTAAGAGATTGTCCATTTTGTACACGAAGTGCATCCAGTTTTTGCCTTAACCCTCTCTACTTTTTTGCACATGCTATGCGGGTGAAATGATGATACCTTCCCAAGTTTTAACCTTTTCAGAGTTCATTTTCTAGTGCTTTTCACTTTCACGGTGATTTAGCTCTGAAAACAAATCAGTAAATGCATCGAAAATCGCAAATTATGTCAGAAAGGGTTGAAAGTTGATGACGTGGATTTGAATTGTGCATCTGAACGCAAAAGAATTCCAAAGTTGTACTAAGTTATTAAAATATTGAATAGCCAGTGTAACAGATGAGTTCTCGTCCGAAACCCTGATACTTCAAAAGAGATGGTCCAGTTTGTACACGAAGTTCATCCAGTTTTTGACGTCACCCTCTGTATTTTTTTGCACATGTTTTGCGGGTGAAATGATGATACCTTGCCAAGTTTCAACCTTTTCAAAGTTCATTTTGTAGTGATTTTCACTTTCAGGGTGATTTAGCTCTGAAAACAAATCACTAAATGCATCAAATATAGAAAATTATGTCACAAAGGGTTGAAAGTTGATGACGTGGATTTGAATTGTGCATCTGAACGCAAAAGATGTCCCGAGTTGTACTAAGTTATTAAAATATTGAATAGACGGTGTAAAAGGTGAGTTTTCGTCCGAAACCCTGATACTTCGTAAGAGATTGTCCAGTTTGTACATGAAGTGCATCCAGATTTTTCCTTAACCCTCTCTACATTTTTGCACATGGTATGCGGGTGAAATGATGATACCTTGCCAAGTTTCAACCTTGTCAGGGTTCATTTTGTAGTGCTTTTCACTTTCCCGGTGATTTAGCTCTGAAAACAAATCAGTAAATGCATCGAACATAGCAAATTATGTCAGAAATGGTTTAAAGTTGATGACGTGGATTTGAATTGTGGATCTGAATGCAAAAAAAGTCCGGAGTTGTATTAAGTTATTAAAATATTGAATAGCCGGTGTAACAGATGAGTTTTCGTCCGAAACCCTGATACTTCATGAGAGATTGTCTAGTTTGTACATAAAGTGCATCCAGTTTTTTCCATAACCCTCTCTACTTTTTTGCACGTGCTATCCGGGTTAAATGATGACACCTTGCCAAGTTTCAACCTTTTCAGAGTTCATTTTGTAGTGATTTTCACTTTCATGGTGATTTAGCTCTGAAAACAAATCAATAAATGCAACAAAAATAGCAAATTATGTCAGAAAGGGATGAAAGTTGATGACGTGGATTTGAATTGTGCATCTGAACGCAAAAGAATTCCAAAGTTGTACTAAGTTATTAAAATATTGAATAGCCGGTGTAACAGATGAGTTCTCGTCCGAAACCCTGATACTTCAAAAGAGATGGTCCAGTTTGTACACGAAGTGCATCCAGTTTTTGACGTAACCCTCTGTATTTTTTTGCACATGCTATGAGGGTGAAATGATGATACCTTGCCAAGTTTCAACCTTTTCAAAGTTCATTTTGTAGTGATTTTCACTTTTAGGGTGATTTAGCTCTGAAAACAAATCACTAAATGCATCAAATATAGAAAATTATGTCACAAAGGGTTGAAAGTTGATGACGTGGATTTGAATTGTGAATCTGAATGCAAAAGAAGTCTGGAGTTGTACTAAGTTATTAAAATATTGAATAGTCGGTGTAAAAGGTGAGTTTTCGTCCGAAACCCTGATACTTCGTAAGAGATTGTCCAGTTTGTACACGAAGTGCATCCAGATTTTGCCTTAACCCTCTCTACTTTTTTTTCACATGGTATGCGGGTGAAATGATGATACCTTGCCAAGTTTCAACCCTGTCAGGGTTCATTTTGTAGTGCTTTTCACTTTCACGGTGATTTAGCTCTGAAAACAAATCAGTAAATGCATCGAAAATAGCAAATTATGTCAGAAAGGGTTTAAAGTTGATGACGTGGATTTGAATTGTGCATCTGAATGCAAAAGAATTCCAAAGTTGTACTAAGTTATTAAAATATTGAATAGCCAGTGTAACAGATGAGTTCTCGTCCGAAACCCTGATACTTCAAAAGAGATGGTCCAGTTTGTACACGAAGTGCATCCAGTTTTTGACGTCACCCTCTGTATTTTTTTGCACATGCTATGCGGGTGAAATGATGATACCTTGCCAAGTTTCAACCTTTTCAAAGTTCATTTTGTAGTGATTTTCACTTTCAGGGTGATTTAGCTCTGAAAACAAATCACTAAATGCATCAAATATAGAAAATTATGTCACAAAGGGTTGAAAGTTGATGACGTGGATTTGAATTGTGCATCTGAACGCAAAAGATGTCCCGAGTTGTACTAAGTTATTAAAATATTGAATAGACGGTGTAAAAGGTGAGTTTTCGTCCGAAACCCTGATACTTCGTAAGAGATTGTCCAGTTTGTTCATGAAGTGCATCCAGATTTTGCCTTAACCCTCTCTACATTTTTGCACATGGTATGCGGGTGAAATGATGATACCTTGCCAAGTTTCAACCTTGTCAGGGTTCATTTTGTAGTGCTTTTCACTTTCTCGGTGATTTAGCTCTGAAAACAAATCAGTAAATGCATCGAACATAGCAAATTATGTCAGAAATGGTTTAAAGTTGATGACGTGGATTTGAATTGTGGATCTGAACGCAAAAAAAGTCCGGAGTTGTATTAAGTTATTAAAATATTGAATAGCCGGTGTAACAGATGAGTTTTCGTCCGAAACCCTGATACTTCATGAGAGATTGTCTAGTTTGTACATAAAGTGCATCCAGTTTTTTCCATAACCCTCTCTACTTTTTTGCACGTGCTATCCGGGTTAAATGATGACACCTTGCCAAGTTTCAACCTTTTCAGAGTTCATTTTGTAGTGATTTTCACTTTCATGGTGATTTAGCTCTGAAAACAAATCAATAAATGCAACAAAAATAGCAAATTATGTCAGAAAGGGATGAAAGTTGATGACGTGGATTTGAATTGTGCATCTGAACGCAAAAGAATTCCAAAGTTGTACTAAGTTATTAAAATATTGAATAGCCGGTGTAACAGATGAGTTCTCGTCCGAAACCCTGATACTTCAAAAGAGATGGTCCAGTTTGTACACGAAGTGCATCCAGTTTTTGACGTAACCCTCTGTATTTTTTTGCACATGCTATGAGGGTGAAATGATGATACCTTGCCAAGTTTCAACCTTTTCAAAGTTCATTTTGTAGTGATTTTCACTTTTAGGGTGATTTAGCTCTGAAAACAAATCACTAAATGCATCAAATATAGAAAATTATGTCACAAAGGGTTGAAAGTTGATGACGTGGATTTGAATTGTGAATCTGAACGCAAAAGATGTCTGGAGTTGTACTAAGTTATTAAAATATTGAATAGTCGGTGTAAAAGGTGAGTTTTCGTCCGAAACCCTGATACTTCGTAAGAGATTGTCCAGTTTGTACACGAAGTGCATCCAGATTTTGCCTTAACCCTCTCTACTTTTTTTTCACATGGTATGCGGGTGAAATGATGATACCTTGCCAAGTTTCAACCCTGTCAGGGTTCATTTTGTAGTGCTTTTCACTTTCACAGTGATTTAGCTCTGAAAACAAATCAGTAAATGCATCGAAAATAGCAAATTATGTCAGAAAGGGTTGAAAGTTGATGACGTGGATTTGAATTGTGCATCTGAACGCAAAAAAAGTCCGGAGTTGTATTAAGTTATTAAAATATTGAATAGCCGGTGTAACAGATGAGTTTTCGTCCAAAACGCTGATACTTCATAAGAGATTGTCTAGTTTGTACATAAAGTGCATCCAGTTTTTGCCGTAACCCTCTCTACTTTCTTGCACGTGCTATGCGGGTTA
Source organism: Triticum dicoccoides (assembly GCF_002162155.2). Taxonomy (NCBI): domain Eukaryota; kingdom Viridiplantae; phylum Streptophyta; class Magnoliopsida; order Poales; family Poaceae; genus Triticum; species Triticum dicoccoides. The sequence continues at coordinate 746,977,823 of NC_041383.1, read as the reverse complement.
AATGATGACACCTTGCCAAGTTTCAACCTTTTCAGATTTCATTTTGTGGTGATTTTCACTTTCATGGTGATTTAGCTCCGAAAACAAATCAATAAATGCAACAAAAATAGCAAATTATGTCAGAAAGGGTTGAAAGTTGATGACGTGGATTTGAATTGTGCATCTGAACGCAAAAGAATTCCAAAGTTGTACTAAGTTATTAAAATATTGAATAGCCGGTGTAACAGATGAGTTCTCGTCCGAAACCCTGATACTTCAAAAGAGATGGTCCAGTTTGTACACGAAGTGCATCCAGTTTTTGACGTAACCCTCTGTATTTTTTTGCACATGCTATGAGGGTGAAATGATGATACCTTGCCAAGTTTCAACCTTTTCAAAGTTCATTTTGTAGTGATTTTCACTTTTAGGGTGATTTAGCTCTGAAAACAAATCACTAAATGCATCAAATATAGAAAATTATGTCACAAAGGGTTGAAAGTTGATGACGTGGATTTGAATTGTGAATCTGAACGCAAAAGAAGTCTGGAGTTGTACTAAGTTATTAAAATATTGAATAGTCGGTGTAAAAGGTGAGTTTTCGTCCGAAACCCTGATACTTCGTAAGAGATTGTCCAGTTTGTACACGAAGTGCATCCAGATTTTGCCTTAACCCTCTCTACTTTTTTTTCACATGGTATGCGGGTGAAATGATGATACCTTGCCAAGTTTCAACCCTGTCAGGGTTCATTTTGTAGTGCTTTTCACTTTCACAGTGATTTAGCTCTGAAAAACAAATCAGTAAATGCATCGAAAATAGCAAATTATGTCAGAAAGGGTTGAAAGTTGATGACGTGGATTTGAATTGTGCATCTGAACGCAAAAAAAGTCCGGAGTTGTATTAAGTTATTAAAATATTGAATAGCCGGTGTAACAGATGAGTTTTCGTCCGAAACGCTGATACTTCATAAGAGATTGTCTAGTTTGTACATAAAGTGCATCCAGTTTTTGCCGTAACCCTCTCTACTTTCTTGCACGTGCTATGCGGGTTAAATGATGACACCTTGCCAAGTTTCAACCTTTTCAGATTTCATTTTGTGGTGATTTTCACTTTCATGGTGATTTAGCTCTGAAAACAAATCAATAAATGCAACAAAAATAGCAAATTATGTCAGAAAGGGTTGAAAGTTGATGACGTGGATTTGAATTGTGCATCTGAACGCAAAAGAATTCCAAAGTTGTACTAAGTTATTAAAATATTGAATAGCCGGTGTAACAGATGAGTTCTCGTCCGAAACCCTGATACTTCAAAAGAGATGGTCCAGTTTGTACACGAAGTGCATCCAGTTTTTGACGTCACACTCTGTATTTTTTTGCACATGCTATGAGGGTGAAATGATGATACCTTTCCATGTTTCAACCTTTTCAAAGTTCATGTTGTAGTGATTTTCACTTTCAGGGTGATTAAGCTCTGAAAACAAATCACTAAATGCATCAAATATAGAAAATTATGTCACAAAGGGTTGAAAGTTGATGGCGTGGATTTGAATTGTGAATCTGAACGCAAAAGAAGTCTGGAGTTGTACTAAGTTATTAAAATATTGAATAGTCGGTGTAAAAGGTGAGTTTTCGTCCGAAACCCTGATACTTCGTAAGAGATTGTCCAGTTTGTACACGAAGTGCATCCAGTTTTTGCCATGACCCTCTCTACTTTTTTGCACATGCTATGCGGGTGAAATGATGATACCTTGCCAAGTTTCAACCTTTTCAGAGTTCATTTTGTAGTGATTTTCACTTTCACGGTGATTTAGCTCTGAAAACAAATCAGTAAATGCATCGAAAATAGAAAATTATGTGAGAAAGGGTTGAAAGTTGATGACGTGGATTTGAATTGTGCATCGAAACGCAAAAGAAGTCCCGAGTTGTACTAAGTTATTAAAATATTGAATAGCCAGTGTAAAAGATGAGTTTTCGTCTGAAACCCTGATACTTCGTAAGAGATTGTCCAGTTTGTACACGAAGTGCGTCCAGTTTTTGGTATAACCCTCTCTACTTTTTTGCACATGCTATGCGGGTGAAATGATGATACCTTGCCAAGTTTGAACCTTTTCAGAGTTCATTTTGTAGTGATTTTCACTTCCACGGTGATTTAGCTCGAAAAACAAATCAGTAAATGCATCGAAAATAAAAATTATGTCAGAAAGGGTTGAGAGTTGATGACGTGGATTTGAATTGTGCATCTGAACGCAAAAAAAGTCCCGAGTTGTACTAAGTTATTAAAATATTGAATAGACGGTGTAAAAGATGAGTTTTCGTCCGAAACCCTGATACTTCGTAAGAGATTGTCTAGTTTGTACACGAAGTGCATCCAGTTTTTGCCATAACCCTCTCTACTTTTTTGCACATGGTATGCGGGTGAAATGATGATACCTTGCCAAGTTTCAACCTTGTCAGGGTTCATTTTGTAGTGCTTTTCACTTTTACGGTGATTTAGCTCTGAAAACAAATCAGTAAATGCATCAAAAATAGCAAATTATGTCAGAAAGGGTTTAAAGTTGATGACGTGGATTTGAATTGTGCATCTGAACGCAAAAAAGTCCGGAGTTGTACTAAGTTATTAAAATATTGAATAGCCGGTGTAACAGATGAGTTTTCGTCTGAAACCCTGATACTTCATAAGAGATTTTCTAGTTTGTACATAAAGTGCATCCAGTTTTTGCCGTAACCCTCTCTACTTTTTTCCACGTGCTATGCGGGTTAAATGATGACACCTTGCCAAGTTTCAACCTTTTCAGAGTTCATTTTGTAGTGATTTTCACTTTCATGGTGATTTAGCTCTGAAAACAAATCAATAAATGAACAAAAATAGCAAATTATGTCAGAAAGGGTTGAAAGTTGATGACGTGGATTTGAATTGTGAATCTGAACGCAAAAGAAGACTGGAGTTGTACTAAGTTATTAAAATATTGAATAGCTGGTGTAAAAGATGAGTTTTCGTCCGAAACCCTGATACTTCGTAAGAGATTGTCCAGTTTGTACATGAAGTGCATCCAGTTTTTGCCATAACCCTCTCTACTTTTTTGTACATGCTATGCGGGTGAAATGATGATACCTTGCCAAGTTTCAACCTTTTCAGAGTTCATTTTCTAGTGATTTTCACTTTCACGGTGATTTAGCTCTGAACCCAAATCAGTAAATGCATCGAAAATAGAAAATTATGTGAGAAAGGGTTGAAAGTTGATGACGTGGATTTGAATTGTGCATCGAAACGCAAAAGAAGTCCCGAGTTGTACTAAGTTTTTAAAATATTGAATAGACGGTGTAAAAGATGAGTTTTCGTCCGAAACCCTGATACTTCGTAAGAGATTGTCCATTTTGTACATGAAGTGCATCCAGTTTTTGCCTTAACCCTCTCTACTTTTTTGCACATGCTATGCGGGTGAAATGATGATACCTTGCCAAGTTTCAACCTTTTCAGAGTTCATTTTGTAGTGATTTTCACTTTCACGGTGATTTAGCTCTGAAAACAAATCAGTAAATGCATCGAAAATAGCAAATTATGTCAGAAAGGGTTGAAAGTTGATGACGTGGATTTGAATTGTGCATCTGAACGCAAAAGAACTTCAGAGTTGTACTAAGTTATTAAAATATTGAATAGCCGGTGTAACCGATGAGTTTTCATCCGAAACCTTGATACTTCGTAAGAGATTGTCCATTTTGTACACGAAGTGCATCCAGTTTTTGCCTTAACCCTCTCTACTTTTTTGCACATGCTATGCGGGTGAAATGATGATACCTTCCCAAGTTTTAACCTTTTCAGAGTTCATTTTCTAGTGCTTTTCACTTTCACGGTGATTTAGCTCTGAAAACAAATCAGTAAATGCATCGAAAATCGCAAATTATGTCAGAAAGGGTTGAAAGTTGATGACGTGGATTTGAATTGTGCATCTGAACGCAAAAGAATTCCAAAGTTGTACTAAGTTATTAAAATATTGAATAGCCGGTGTAATAGATGAGTTCTCGTCCGAAACCCTGATACTTCAAAAGAGATGGTCTAGTTTGTACACGAAGTGCATCCAGTTTTTTCCTTAACCCTCTCTACTTTTTTGCACATGCTATGCGGGTGAAATGATGATACCTTGCCAAGTTTCAACCTTTTCAGAGTTCATTTTGTAGTTCTTTTCACTTTCATGGTGATTTAGCTCTGAAAACAAATCAGTAAATGCATCGAAAATAGAAAATTATGTCAGAAAGGGTTGAAAGTTGATGACGTGGATTTGAATTGTGCATCTGAACGCCAAAGAAGTCCGGGGTTGTACTAAGTTATTAAAATATTGAATAGACGGTGTAAAAGATGAGTTTTCGTCCGAAACCCTGATACTTCATAAGAGATTGTCCAGTTTGTACACGAAGTGCATCCAGTTCTTGCCGTAACCCTCTCTACTTTTTTGCACATGGTATGCGGGTGAAATGATGATACCTTGCCAAGTTTCAACCTTGTCAAGGTTCATTTTGTAGTGCTTTTCACTTTCACGGTGATTTAGCTCTGAAAACAAATCAGTAAATGCATCGAAAATAGCAAATTATGTCAGAAAGGGTTTAAAGTTGATGACGTGGATTTGAATTGTGCATCTGAACGCAAAAAAAGTCCGGAGTTGTACTAAGTTATTAAAATATTGAATAGCCGGTGTAACAGATGAGTTTTCGTCCGAAACCCTGATACTTCGTAAGAGATTGTCTAGTTTGTACATAAAGTGCATCTAGTTTTTGCCGTA
>NC_041383.1:746966087-746972924 GCF_002162155.2 Triticum dicoccoides | reverse complement strand
GTTTCAACCTTTTCAGAGTTCATTTTGTAGTGATTTTCACTTTCATGGTGATTTAGCTCTGAAAACAAATCAATAAATGCAACAAAAATAGCAAATTATGTCAGAAAGGGTTGAAAGTTGATGACGTGGATTTGAATTGTGCATCTGAACGCAAAAGAATTCCAAAGTTGTACTAAGTTATTAAAATATTGTATAGCCGGTGTAACAGATGAGTTCTCGTCCGAAACCCTGATACTTCAAAAGAGATGGTCCAGTTTGTACACGAAGTCCATCCAGTTTTTGCCTTAACCCTCTCTACTTTTTTGCACATGCTATGAGGGTGAAATGATGATACCTTGCCAAGTTTCAACCTTTTCAAAGTTCATTTTGTAGTGATTTTCACTTTCAGGGTGATTTAGCTCTGAAAACAAATCACTAAATGCATCAAATATAGAAAATTATGTCACAAAGGGTTGAAATTTGATGACGTGGATTTGAATTGTGAATCTGAACGCAAAAGAAGACTGGAGTTGTACTAAGTTATTAAAATATTGAATAGCCGGTGTAAAAGATGAGTTTTCGTCCGAAACCCTGATACTTCGTAAGAGATTGTCCAGTTTGTACATGAAGTGCATCCAGTTTTTGCCATAACCCTCTCTACTTTTTTGTACATGCTATGCGGGTGAAATGATGATACCTTGCCAAGTTTCAACCTTTTCAGAGTTCATTTTCTAGTGATTTTCACTTTCACGGTGATTTAGCTCTGAACCCAAATCAGTAAATGCATCGAAAATAGAAAATTATGTGAGAAAGGGTTGAAAGTTGATGACGTGGATTTGAATTGTGCATCGAAACGCAAAAGAAATCCCGAGTTGTACTAAGTTTTTAAAATATTGAATAGACGGTGTAAAAGATGAGTTTTCGTCCGAAACTCTGATACTTCGTAAGAGATTGTCCATTTTGTACATGAAGTGCATCCAGTTTTTGCCTTAACCCTCTCTACTTTTTTGCACATGCTATGCGGGTGAAATGATGATACCTTGCCAAGTTTCAACCTTTTAAGAGTTCATTTTGTAGTGATTTTCACTTTCACGGTGATTTAGCTCTGAAAACAAATCAGTAAATGCATCGAAAATAGCAAATTATGTCAGAAAGGGTTGAAAGTTGATGACGTGGATTTGAATTGTGCATCTGAACGCAAAAGAACTTCAGAGTTGTACTAAGTTATTAAAATATTGAATAGCCGGTGTAACCGATGAGTTTTCATCCGAAACCTTGATACTTCGTAAGAGATTGTCCATTTTGTACACGAAGTGCATCCAGTTTTTGCCTTAACCCTCTCTACTTTTTTGCACATGCTATGCGGGTGAAATGATGATACCTTCCCAAGTTTTAACCTTTTCAGAGTTCATTTTCTAGTGCTTTTCACTTTCACGGTGATTTAGCTCTGAAAACAAATCAGTAAATGCATCGAAAATCGCAAATTATGTCAGAAAGGGTTGAAAGTTGATGACGTGGATTTGAATTGTGCATCTGAACGCAAAAGAATTCCAAAGTTGTACTAAGTTATTAAAATATTGAATAGCCGGTGTAATAGATGAGTTCTCGTCCGAAACCCTGATACTTCAAAAGAGATGGTCTAGTTTGTACACGAAGTGCATCCAGTTCTTGCCGTAACCCTCTCTACTTTTTTGCACATGGTATGCGGGTGAAATGATGATACCTTGCCAAGTTTCAACCTTGTCAAGGTTCATTTTGTAGTGCTTTTCACTTTCACGGTGATTTAGCTCTGAAAACAAATCAGTAAATGCATCGAAAATAGCAAATTATGTCAGAAAGGGTTTAAAGTTGATGACGTGGATTTGAATTGTGCATCTAAACGCAAAAAAAGTCCGGAGTTGTACTAAGTTATTAAAATATTGAATAGCCGGTGTAACAGATGAGTTTTCGTCCGAAACCCTGATACTTCGTAAGAGATTGTCTAGTTTGTACATAAAGTGCATCTAGTTTTTGCCGTAACCCTCTCTACTTTTTTGCACGTGCTATGCGGGTTAAATGATGACACCTTGCCAGGTTTCAACCTTTTCAGAGTTCATTTTGTAGTGATTTTCACTTTCATGGTGATTTAGCTCTGAAAACAAATCAATAAATGCAACAAAAATAGCAAATTATGTCAGAAAGGGTTGAAAGTTGATGACGTGGATTTGAATTGTGCATCTGAACGCAAAAGAATTCCAAAGTTGTACTAAGTTATTAAAATATTGTATAGCCGGTGTAACAGATGAGTTCTCGTCCGAAACCCTGATACTTCAAAAGAGATGGTCCAGTTTGTACACGAAGTCCATCCAGTTTTTGCCTTAACCCTCTCTACTTTTTTGCACATGCTATGAGGGTGAAATGATGATACCTTGCCAAGTTTCAACCTTTTCAAAGTTCATTTTGTAGTGATTTTCACTTTCAGGGTGATTTAGCTCTGAAAACAAATCACTAAATGCATCAAATATAGAAAATTATGTCACAAAGGGTTGAAATTTGATGACGTGGATTTGAATTGTGAATCTGAACGCAAAAGAAGTCTGGAGTTGTACTAAGTTATTAAAATATTGAATAGCCGGTCTAAAAGATGAGTTTTCGTCCGAAACCCTGATACTTCGTAAGAGATTGTCCAGTTTGTACACGAAGTGCATCCAGTTTTTGCCATAACCCTCTCTACTTTTTTGCACATGCTATGCGGGTGAAATGATGATACCTTGCCAAGTTTCAACCTTTTCAGAGTTCATTTTGTAGTGATTTTCACTTTCACGGTGATTTAGCTCTGAAAACAAATCAGTAAATGCATCGAAAATAGAAAATTATGTGAGAAAGGGTTGAAAGTTGATGACATGGATTTGAATTGTGCATCGGAACGCAAAAGAAGTCCCGAGTTGTACTAAGTTATTAAAATATTGAATAGATGGTGTAAAAGATGAGTTTTCGTCCGAAACCCTGATACTGCGTAAGAGATTGTCCATTTTGTACACGAAGTGCATCCAGATTTTGCCTTAACCCTCTCTACTTTTTTGCACATGGTATGCGGGTGAAATGATGATACCTTGCCAAGTTTCAACCTTGTCAGGGTTCATTTTGTAGTGCTTTTCACTTTCACGGTGATTTAGCTCTGAAAACAAATCAGTAAATGCATCAAAATAGCAAATTATGTCAGAAAGGGTTTAAAGTTGATGACGTGGATTTGAATTGTGCATCTGAACGCAAAAAAGTCCGGAGTTGTACTAAGTTATTAAAATATTGAATAGCCGGTGTAACAGATGAGTTTTCGTCCGAAACCCTGATACTTCATAAGAGATTGTCTAGTTTGTACATAAAGTGCATCCAGTTTTTGCCGTAACCCTCTCTACTTTTTTGCACGTGCTATGCGGGTTAAATGATGACACCTGGCGAAGTTTGAACCTTTTCAGAGTTCATTTTGTAGTGATTTTCACTTTCATGGTGATTTAGCTCTGAAAACAAATCAATAAATGCAACAAAAATAGCAAATTATGTCAGAAAGGGTTGAAAGTTGATGACGTGGATTTGAATTGTGCATCTGAACGCAAAAGAATTCAAAAGTTGTACTAAGTTATTAAAATATTGAATAGCCGGTGTAACAGATGAGTTCTCGTCCGAAACCCTGATACTTCAAAAGAGATGGTCCAGTTTGTACACGAAGTGCATCCAGTTTTTAACGTCACCCTCTGTATTTTTTTGCACATGCTATGAGGGTGAAATGATTATACCTTGCCAAGTTTCAACCTTTTCAAAGTTCATTTTGTAGTGATTTTCACTTTCAGGGTGATTTAGCTCTGAAAACAAATCACTAAATGCATCAAATATAGAAAATTATGTCACAAAGGGTTGAAAGTGGAGTACGTGGATTTGAACTGTGAATCTGAACGCAAAAGAAGTCTGGAGTTGTACTAAGTTATTAAAATATTGAATAGCCGATGTAAAAGATGAGTTTCCGTCCGAAACCCTGATACTTCGTAAGAGATTGTCCAGTTTGTACACGAAGTGCATCTAGTTTTTGCCATAACCCTCTCTACTTTTTTGCACATGCTATGCGGGTGAAATGATGATACCTTGCCAAGTTTCAACCTTTTCAGAGTTCATTTTGTAGTGATTTTCACTTTCACGGTGATTTAGCTCTGAAAACAAATCAGTAAATGCATCGAAAATAGAAAATTATGTGAGAAAGGGTTGAAAGTTGATGACGTGGATTTGAATTGTGCATCGAAACGCAAAAGAAGTCCCGAGTTGTACTAAGTTTTTAAAATAGACGGTGTAAAAGATGAGTTTTCGTCCGAAACCCTAATACTTCGTAAGAGATTGTCCATTTTGTACACGAAGTGCATCCAGTTTTTGCCTTAACCCTCTGTACTTTTTTGCACATGCTATGCTGGTGAAATGATGATACCTTGCCAAGTTTCAACCTTTTCAGAGTTCATTTTGTAGTGATTTTCACTTTCACGGTGATTTAGCTCTGAAAACAAATCTGTAAATGCATCGAAAATAGCAAATTATGTCAGAAAGGGTTGAAAGTTGATGATGTGGATTTGAATTGTGCATCTGAACGCAAAAGAACTTCAGAGTTGTACTAAGTTATTAAAATATTGAATAGCCGGTGTAACCGATGAGTTTTCGTCCGAAATCCTGATACTTCGTAAGAGATTGTCCATTTTGTACACGAAGTGCATCCAGATTTTTCCTTAACCCTCTCTACTTTTTTGCACATGCTATGCGGGTTAAATGATGATACCTTCCCAAGTTTTAACCTTTTCAGAGTTCATTTTCTAGTGCTTTTCACTTTCACGGTGATTTAGCTCTGAAAACAAATCAGTAAATGCATCGAAAATCGCAAATTATGTCAGAAAGGGTTGAAAGTTGATGATGTGGATTTGAATTGTGCATCTGAACGCAAAAGAATTCCAAAGTTGTACTAAGTTATTAAAATATTGAATAGCCGGTGTAACAAATGAGTTCTCGTCCGAAACCCTGATACTTCGAAAGAGATGGTCCAGTTTGTACACGAAGTGCATCCAGTTTTTGACGTCACCCTCTGTATTTTTTTGCACATGCTATGCGGGTGAAATGATGATACCTTGCCAAGTTTCAACCTTTTCAAAGTTAATTTTGTAGTGATTTTCACTTTCAGGGTGATTTAGCTCTGAAAACAAATCACTAAATGCATCAAATATAGAAAATTATGTCACAAAGGGTTGAAAGTTGATGACGTGGATTTGAATTGTGCATCTGAATGCAAAAGAAGTCCCGAGTTGTACTAAGTTATTAAAATATTGAATAGACGGTGTAAAAGGTGAGTTTTCGTCCGAAACCCTGATACTTCGTAAGAGATTGTCCAGTTTGTACACGAAGTGCATCCAGATTTTGCCTTAACCCTCTCTACTTTTTTGCACATGGTATGCGGGTGAAATGATGATACCTTGCCAAGTTTCAACCTTGTTAGGGTTCATTTTGTAGTGCTTTTTACTTTCACGGTGATTTAGCTCTGAAAACAAATCAGTAGATGCATCGAAAATAGCAAATTATGTCAGAAAGGGTTTAAAGTTGATGACGTGGATTTGAATTGTGCATCTGAACGCAAAAAAAGTCCGGAGTTGTATTAAGTTATTAAAATATTGAATAGCCGGTGTAACAGATGAGTTTTCGTCCGAAACCCTGATACTTCATAAGAGATTGTCTAGTTTGTACATAAAGTGCATCCAGTTTTTGCCATAACCCTCTCTACTTTTTTGCACGTGCTATGCGGGTTAAATGATGACACCTTGCCAAGTTTCAACCTTTTTAGAGTTCATTTTGTAGTGATTTTCACTTTCATGGTTATTTAGCTCTAAAAAAATCAATAAATGCAACAAAAATAGCAAATTATGTCAGAAAGGGTTGAAAGTTGATGACGTGGATTTGAATTGTGCATCCGAACGCAAAAGAATTCCAAAGTTGTACTAAGTTATTAAAATATTAAATAGCCGGTGTAACAGATGAGTTCTCGTCCGAAACCCTGATACTTCAAAAGAGATGGTCCAGTTTGTACACGAAGTGCATCCAGTTTTTGACGTCACCCTCTGTATTTTTTTGCACATGCTATGAGGGTGAAATGATGATACCTTGCCAAGTTTCAACCTTTTCAAAGTTCATTTTGTAGTGATTTTCACTTTTAGGGTGATTTAGCTCTGAAAACAAATCACTAAATGCATCAAATATAGAAAATTATTTCACAAAGGGTTGAAAGTTGATGACGTGGATTTGAATTGTCAATATGAACGCAAAAGAAGTCTGGAGTTGTACTAAGTTATTAAAATATTGAATAGTCGGTGTAAAAGGTGAGTTTTCGTCCGAAATCCTGAAACTTCGTAAGAGATTGTCCAGTTTGTACACGAAGTGCATCCAGATTTTGCCTTAACCCTCTCTACTTTTTTGCACATGGTATGCGGGTGAAATGATGATACCTTGCCAAGTTTCAACTTTGTCAGGGTTCATTTTGTAGTGCTTTTCACTTTCACGGTGATTTAGCTCTGAAAACAAATCAGTAAATGCATCAAAAATAGCAAATTATGTCAGAAAGGGTTTAAAGTTGATGACGTGGATTTGAATTGTGCATCTGAACGCAAAAAAAGTCCGGAGTTGTATTAAGTTATTAAAATAGTGAATAGCCGGTGTAACAGATGAGTTTTCGTCCGAAACGCTGATACTTCATAAGAGATTGTCTAGTTTGTACATAAAGTGCATCCAGTTTTTGCCGTAACCCTCTCTACTTTTTTGCACATGCTATGCGGGTTAAATGATGACACCTTGCCAAGTTTCAAC
>NC_041383.1:746965739-746966077 GCF_002162155.2 Triticum dicoccoides | reverse complement strand
GTTATGAGGGTGAAATGATGATACCTTGCCATGTTTCAACCTTTTCAAAGTTCATTTTGTAGTGATTTTCACTTTCAGGGTGATTTAGCTCTGAAAACAAATCACTAAATGCATCAAATATAGAAAATTATGTCACAAAGGGTTGAAAGTTGATGACGTGGATTTGAATTGTGAATCTGAACGCAAAAGAAGTCTGGAGTTGTACTAAGTTATTAAAATATTGAATAGCCGGTGTAAAAGGTGAGTTTTCGTCAGAAAGGGTTGAGAGTTGATGACATGGATTTGAATTGTGCATCTGAACGCAAAAGAAGTCCCGAGTTGTACTAAGTTATTAAAAT
>NC_041383.1:746961982-746965729 GCF_002162155.2 Triticum dicoccoides | reverse complement strand
ATTTTCACTTCCACGGTGATTTAGCTCGAAAAACAAATCAGTAAATGCATCGAAAATAGAAAATTATGTCAGAAAGGGTTGAGAGTTGATGACATGGATTTGAATTGTGCATCTGAACGCAAAAGAAGTCCCGAGTTGTACTAAGTTATTAAAATATTGAATAGACGGTGTAAAAGGTGAGTTTTCGTCCGAAACCCTGATACTTCGTAAGAGATTGTCCAGTATGTACACGAAGTTTATCCAGTTTTTGCCATAACCCTCTCTACTTTTTTGCACATGGTATGCGGGTGAAATGATGATACCTTGCCAAGTTTCAACCTTGTCAGGGTTCATTTTGTAGTGCTTTTCACTTTCACGGTGATTTAGCTCTGAAAACAAATAAGTAAATGCATCAAAAATAGCAAATTATGTCAGAAAGGGTTTAAAGTTGATGACGTGGATTTGAATTGTGCATCTGAACGCAAAAAAGTTCGGAGTTGTACTAAGTTATTAAAATATTGAATAGCCGGTGTAACAGATGAGTTTTCGTTTGAAACCCTGATACTTCATAAGAGATTGTCTAGTTCGTACATAAAGTGCATCCAGTTTTTGCACATGTTATGAGGGTGAAATGATGATACCTTGCCATGTTTCAACCTTTTCAAAGTTCATTTTGTAGTGATTTTCACTTTCAGGGTGATTTAGCTCTGAAAACAAATCACTAAATGCATCAAATATAGAAAATTATGTCACAAAGGGTTGAAAGTTGATGACGTGGATTTGAATTGTGAATCTGAACGCAAAAGAAGTCTGGAGTTGTACTAAGTTATTAAAATATTGAATAGCCGGTGTAAAAGATGAGTTTTCGTCCGAAACCCTGATACTTCGTAAGAGATTGTCCAGTTTGTACACGAAGTGCATCCAGTTTTTGCCATAACCCTCTCTACTTTTTTGCACATGCTATGCGGGTGAAATTATGATACCTTGCCAAGTTTCAACCTTTTCAGAGTTCATTTTGTAGTGATTTTCACTTTCACGGTGATTTAGCTCTGAAAACAAATCAGTAAATGCATCGAAAATAGAAAATTATGTGAGAAAGGGTTGAGAGTTGATGACGTGGATTTGAATTGTGCATCGAAACGCAAAAGAAGTCCCGAGTGGTACTAAGTTATTAAAAGATGAGTTTTCGTCTGAAACCTAGATACTTCGTAAGAGATTGTCCAGTTTGTACACGAAGTGCGTCCAGTTTTTGGCATAACCCTCTCTACTTTTTTGCACATGCTATGCGGGTGAAATGATGATACCTTGCCAAGTGTGAACCTTTTCAGAGTTCATTTTGTAGTTATTTTCACTTCCACGGTGATTTAGCTCGAAAAACAAATCAGTAAATGCATCGAAAATAGAAAATTATGTCAGAAAGGGTTGAGAGTTGATGACATGGATTTGAATTGTGCATCTGAACGCAAAAGAAGTCCCGAGTTGTACTAAGTTATTAAAATATTGAATAGACGGTGTAAAAGGTGAGTTTTCGTCCGAAACCCTGATACTTCGTAAGAGATTGTCCAGTATGTACACGAAGTTTATCTAGTTTTTGCCATAACCCTCTCTACTTTTTTGCACATGGTATGCGGGTGAAATGATGATACCTTGCCAAGTTTCAACCTTGTCAGGGTTCATTTTGTAGTGCTTTTCACTTTCACGGTGATTTAGCTCTGAAAACAAATAAGTAAATGCATCAAAAATAGCAAATTATGTCAGAAAGGGTTTAAAGTTGATGACGTGGATTTGAATTGTGCATCTGAACGCAAAAAAGTCCGGAGTTGTACTAAGTTATTAAAATATTGAATAGCCGGTGTAACAGATGAGTTTTCGTTTGAAACCCTGATACTTCATAAGAGATTGTCTAGTTCGTACATAAAGTGCATCCAGTTTTTGCCGTAACCCTCTCTACTTTTTTGCACGTGCTATGCGGGTTAAATGATGACACCTTGCCAAGTTTCAACCTTTTCAGAGTTCATTTTGTAGTGATTTTCACTTTCATGGTGATTTAGCTCTGAAAACAAATCAATAAATGCAACAAAAATAGCAAATTATGTCAGAAAGGGTTGAAAGTTGATGAAGTGGATTTCAATTGTGAATCTGAACGCAAAAGAAGTCTGGAGTTGTACTAAGTTATTAAAATATTGAATAGCCGGTGTAAAAGATGAGTTTTCGTCTGGAACCTTGATACTTCGTAAGAGATTGTCCAGTTTGTACATGAAGTGCATCCAGTTTTTGCCATAACCCTCTCTACTTTTTTGCACATGCTATGCGGGTGAAATGATGATACCTTGCCAAGTTTCAACCTTTTCAGAGTTCATTTTGTAGTGATTTTCACTTTCACGGTGATTTAGCTCTGAAAACAAATCAGTAAATGCATCGAAAATAGAAAATTATGTGAGAAAGGGTTGAAAGTTGATGACGTGGATTTGAATTGTGCATCGAAATGCAAAAGAAGTCCCGAGTTGTACTAAGTTATTAAAATATTGAATAGACGGTGTAAAAGATGAGTTTTCGTCCGAAACCCTGATACTTCGTAAGAGATGTCCATTTTGTACACGAAGTCCATCCAGTTTTTGCCTTACCCCTCTCTACTTTTTTGCACATGCTATGCGGGTGAAATGATGATACCTTGCCAAGTTTCAACCTTTTCAGAGTTCATTTTGTAGTGATTTTCACTTTCACGGTGATTTAGCTCTGAAAACAAATCAGTAAATGCATCGAAAATAGCAAATTATGTCAGAAAGGGTTGAAAGTTGATGACGTGGATTTGAATTGTGCATCTGAACGCAAAAGAACTTCAGAGTTGTACTAAGTTATTAAAATATTGAATAGCCGGTGTAACCGATGAGTTTTCATCTGAAACCTAGATACTTCGTAAAAGATTGTCCATTTTGTACACGAAGTGCATCCAGTTTTTGCCTTAACCCTCTCTACTTTTTTGCACATGCTATGCGGGTGAAATGATGATACCTTCCCAAGTTTTAACCTTTTCAGAGTTCATTTTCTAGTGCTTTTCACTTTCATGGTGATTTAGCTCTGAAAACAAATCAATAAATGCAACAAAAATAGCAAATTATGTCAGAAAGGGTTGAAAGTTGATGACGTGGATTTGAATTGTGCATCTGAACGCAAAAGAATTCCAAAGTTCTACTAAGTTATTAAAATATTGAATAGCCGGTGTAACACATGAGTTCTCGTCCGAAACCCTGATACTTCAAAAGAGATGGTCCAGTTTGTACACGAAGTGCATCCAGTTTTTGACGTCACCCTCTGTATTTTTGTGCACATGCTATGAGGGTGAAATGATGATACCTTGCCAAGTTTCAACCTTTTCAAAGTTCATTTTGTAGTGATTTTCACTTTCAGGGTGATTTAGCTTTGAAAACAAATCACTAAATGCATCAAATATAGAAAATTATGTCACAAAGGGTTGAAAGTTGATGACGTGGATTTGAATTGTGAATCTGAACGCAAAAGAAGTCTGGAGTTGTACTAAGTTATTAAAATATTGAATAGCCGGTGTAAAAGATGAGTTTTCGTCCGAAACCCTGATACTTCGTAAGAGATTGTCCAGTTTGTACACGAAGTGCATCCAGTTTTTGCCATAACCCTCTCTACTTTTTTGCACATGCTATGCGGGTGAAATGATGATACCTTGCCAAGTTTCAACCTTTTCAGAGTTCATTTTGTAGTGATTTTCACTTTCACGGTGATTTAGCTCTGAAA
>NC_041383.1:746947888-746961851 GCF_002162155.2 Triticum dicoccoides | reverse complement strand
TATGCGGGTGAAATGATGATACCTTGCCAAGTTTCAACCTTTTCAGAGTTCATTTTGTAGTGATTTTCACTTTCACGCTGATTTAGCTCTGAAAACCAATCAGTAAATGCATCGAAAATAGAAAATTATGTGAGAAAGTGTTGAATGTTGATGACGTGGATTTGAATTGTGCATCAAAACGCAAAAGAAGTCCCGAGTTGTACTAAGTTATTAAAATATTGAATAGCCGGTGTAAAAGATGAGTTTTCGTCTGAAACCCTGATACTTCGTAAGAGATTGTCCAGTTTGTACACGAAGTGCATCCAGTTTTTGCCATAACCCTCTCTACTTTTTTGCACTTGCTATGCGGGTGAAATGATGATACCTTGCCAAGTTTGAACCTTTTCAGAGTTCATTTTGTAGTGCTTTTCACTTCCACGGTGATTTAGCTCGAAAAACAAATCAGTAAATGCATCAAAAATAGAAAATTATGTCAGAAAGGGTTGAGAGTTGATGACATGGATTTGAATTGTGCATCTGAACGCAAAAGAAGTCCCGAGTTGTACTAAGTTATTAAAATATTGAATAGACGGTGTAAAAGATGAGTTTTCGTCCGAAACCCTGATACTTCGTAAGAGATTGTCCAGTTTGTACACGAAGTGCATCCAGATTTTGCCTTAACCCTCTCTACTTTTTTGCACATGGTATGCGGGTGAAATGATGATACCTTGCCAAGTTTCAACCTTGTCAGGGTTCATTTTATAGTGCTTTTCACTTTCACAGTGATTTAGCTCTGAAAACAAATCAGTAAATGCATCAAAAATAGCAAATTATGTCAAAAAGGGTTTAAAGTTGATGACGTGGATTTGAATTGTGCATCTGAACGCAAAAAAGTCCGGAGTTGTACTAAGTTATTAAAATATTGAATAGCCGGTGTAACAGATGAGTTTTCGTCTGAAACCCTGATACTTCATAAGAGATTGTCTAGTTTGTACATAAAGTGCATCCAGTTTTTGCCGTAACCCTCTCTACTTTTTTGCACGTGCTATTCGGGTTAAATGATGACACCTTGCCAAGTTTCAACCTTTTCAGAGTTCATTTTGTAGTGATTTTCACTTTCATGGTGATTTAGCTCTGAAAACAAATCAATAAATGCAACAAAAACATCAAATTATGTCAGAAAGGGTTGAAAGTTGATGACGTGGATTTGAATTGTGCATCTGAATGCAAAAGAATTCCAAACTTGTACTAAGTTATTAAAATATTGAATAGCCGGTGTAACAGATGAGTTCTCGTCCGAAACCCTGATACTTCAAAAGAGATGGTCCAGTTTGTACACGAAGTGCATCCAGTTTTTGCCGTCACCCTCTGTATTTTTTTGCACATGCTATGAGGGTGAAATGATGATACCTTGCCAAGTTTCAACCTTTTCAAAGTTCATTTTGTAGTGATTTTCACTTTCAGGGTGATTTAGCTCTGAAAACAAATCACTAAATGCATCAAATACAGAAAATTATGTCACAAAGGGTTGATAGTTGATGACGTGGATTTGAATTGTGAATCTGAACGCAAAAGAAGTCTGGAGTTGTACTAAGTTATTAAAATATTGAATAGCCGGTGTAAAAGATGAGTTTTCGTCCGAAACCCTGATACTTCGTAAGAGATTGTCCAGTTTGTACACGAAGTGCATCCAGTTTTTGCCATAACCCTCTCTACTTTTTTGCACATGCTATGCGGGTGAAATGATGATACCTTGCCAAGTTTCAACCTTTTCAGAGTTCATTTTGTAGTGATTTTCACTTTCACGGTGATTTAGCTCTGAAAGCAAATCAGTAAATGCATCGAAAATAGAAAATTATGTGAGAAAGGGTTGAAAGTTGATGACGTGGATTTGAATTGTGCATCGAAACGCAAAAGAAGTCCCGAGTTGTACTAAGTTATTAAAATATTGAATAGACGGTGTAAAAGATGAGTTTTCGTCCGAAACCCTGATACTTCGTAAGAGATTGTCCATTTTGTACACGAAGTGCATCCAGATTTAGCCTTAACCCCTCTACTTTCTTGCACATACTATGCGGGTTAAATGATGATACCTTCCCAAGTTTTAACCTTTTCAGAGTTCATTTTCTAGTGCTTTTCACTTTCACGGTGATTTAGCTCTGAAAAGAAATCAGTAAATGCATCGAAAATACCAAATTATGTGAGAAAGGGTTGAAAGTTGATGACGTGGATTTGAATTGTGAATCTGAACGCAAAAGAAGTCTGGAGTTGTACTAAGTTATTAAAATATTGAATAGCCGGTGAAAAAGATGAGTTTTCGTCTGAAACCCTGATACTTCGTAAGAGATTGTCCAGTTTGTACACGAAGTGCATCCAGTTTTTGCCATAACCCTCTCTACTTTTTTGCACATGCTATGCGGGTGAAATGATGATACCTTGCCAAGTTTCAACCTTTTCAGAGTTCATTTTGTAGTGATTTTCACTTTCACGGTGATTTAGCTCGAAAAACAAATCAGTAAATGCATCGAAAATAGAAAATTATGTCAGAAATGGTTGAGAGTTGATGACGTGGATTTGAATTGTGCATCTGAACGCAAAAGAAGTCCTGAGTTGTACTAAGTTATTAAAATATTGAATAGACGGTGTAAAAGATGAGTTTTCGTCCGAAACCCTGATACTTCGTAAGAGATTGTCCAGTTTGTACACGAAGTGCATCCAGTTTTTGCCGTAACCCTCTCTACTTTTTTGCACATGGTATGCTGGTGAAATGATGATACCTTGCCAAGTTTCGACCTTGTCAGGGTTCATTTTGTAGTGCTTTTCACTTTCACGACGATTTAGCTCTGAAAACAAATCAGTAAATGCATCAAAATAGCAAAATATGTCAGAAAGTGTTTAAAGTTGATGACGTGGATTTGAATTGTGCATCTGAACGCAAAAAAAGTTCGGAGTTGTACTAAGTTATTAAAATATTGAATAGCCGGTGTAACAGATGAGTTTTCGTCTGAAACCCTGATACTTCATAAGAGATTGTCTAGTTTGTACATAAAGTGCATCCAGTTTTTGCCGTAACCCTCTCTACCTTTTTGCAGGTGCTATGCGGGTTAAATGATGACACCTTGCCAAGTTTCAACCTTTTCAGAGTTCATTTTGTAGTGATTTTCTCTTTCATGGTGATTTAGCTCTGAAAACAAATCAATAAATGCAAAAAAGCAAATTATGTCAGAAAGGGTTGAAAGTTGATGACGTGGATTTGAATTGTGCATCTGAACGCAAAAGAATTCCAAAGTTGTACTAAGTTATTAAAATATTGAATAGCCGCTGTAACAGATGAGTTCTCGTCCGAAACCCTGATACTTCAAAAGAGATGGTCCAGTTGGTACATGACGTGCATCCTGTTTTTGCCGTCACCCTCTGTATTTTTTTGCACATGCTATGAGGGTGAAATGATGATACCTTGCCAAGTTTCAACCTTTTCAAAGTTCATTTTGTAGTGATTTTCACTTTCAGGGTGATTTAGCTCTGAAAACAAATCAATAAATGCATCAAATATAGCAAATTATGTCACAAAGGGTTGAAAGTTGATGACGAGGATTTTAATTGCGCATCTGAACGCAAAACAAGTTCGGAGTTGTTCTAAGTTATTAAAATATTGAATAGCCGGTGTAATTGATGAGTTTTCGTCCGAAACCCTAATACTTCGTAAGAGATTGTCCAGTTTGTACACGAAGTGTATCCAGTTTTTTCCATACCCTCTCTACTTTTTTGCACATGCTATGCGGGTGAAATGATGATACCTTGCCAAGTTTCAACCTTTTCAGAGTTCATTTTGTAGTGATTTTCACTTTCATGGTGATTTAGCTCTGAAAATAAATCAGTAAATGCATCGAAAATAGCAAATTATGTCAGAAAGGGTTGAAAGTTGATGAAGTGGATTTGAATTGTGCATTTGAACGCAAAAGAACTTCAGAGTTGTACTAAGTTATTAAAATATTGAATAGCCAGTGTAACAGATGAGTTTTCGTCCGAAACCCTGATACTTCGTAAGAGATTGTCCATTTTGTACACGAAGTGCATCCAGTTTTTGCCTTAACCCTCTCTACTTTTTTGCACATGCTATGTGGGTGAAATGATGATACCTTCCCAAGTTTTAACCTTTTCAGAGTTCATTTTCTAGTGCTTTTCACTTTCCCGGTGATTTAGCTCTGAAAAGAAATCAGTAAATGCATCAAAAATAGCAAATTATGTCAGAAAGGGTTGAAAGTTGATGACGTGGATTTGAATTGTGAATCTGAATGCAAAAGAAGTCTGGAGTTGTACTAAGTTATTAAAATATTGAATAGACGGTGTAAAAGATGAGTTTTCGTCCGAAACCCTGATACTTCGTAAGAGATTGTCCAGTTTGTACACGAAGTGCATCCAGATTTTGCCTTAACCCTCTCTACTTTTTTGCACATGGTATGCGGGTGAAATGATGATACCTTGCCAAGTTTCAACCTTGTCAGGGTTCATTTTATAGTGCTTTTCACTTTCACGGTGATTTAGCTCTGAAAACAAATCAGTAAATGCATCAAAAATAGCAAATTATGTCAAAAAGGGTTTAAAGTTGATGACGTGGATTTGAATTGTGCATCTGAACGCAAAAAAGTCCGGAGTTGTACTAAGTTATTAAAATATTGAATAGCCGGTGTAACAGATGAGTTTTCGTTTGAAACCCTGATACTTCATAAGAGATTGTCTAGTTTGTACATAAAGTGCATCCAGTTTTTGCCGTAACCCTCTCTACTTTTTTGCACGTGCTATTCGGGTTAAATGATGACACCTTGCCAAGTTTCAACCTTTTCAGAGTTCATTTTGTAGTGATTTTCACTTTCATGGTGATTTAGCTCTGAAAACAAATCAATAAATGCAACAAAAACATCAAATTATGTCAGAAAGGGTTGAAAGTTGATGACGTGGATTTGAATTGTGCATCTGAATGCAAAAGAATTCCAAACTTGTACTAAGTTATTAAAATATTGAATAGCCGGTGTAACAGATGAGTTCTCGTCCGAAACCCTGATACTTCAAAAGAGATGGTCCAGTTTGTACACGAAGTGCATCCAGTTTTTGCCGTCACCCTCTGTATTTTTTTGCACATGCTATGAGGGTGAAATGATGATACCTTGCCAAGTTTCAACCTTTTCATAGTTCACTTTGTAGTGATTTTCACTTTCAGGGTGATTTAGCTCTGAAAACAAATCACTAAATGCATCAAATACAGAAAATTATGTCACAAAGGGTTGATAGTTGATGACGTGGATTTGAATTGTGAATCTGAACGCAAAAGAAGTCTGGAGTTGTACTAAGTTATTAAAATATTGAATATCCGGTGTAAAAGATGAGTTTTCGTCCGAAACCCTGATACTTCGTAAGAGATTGTCCAGTTTGTACACGAAGTGCATCCAGTTTTTGCCATAACCCTCTCTACTTTTTTGCACATGCTATGCGGGTGAAATGATGATACCTTGCCAAGTTTCAACCTTTTCAGAGTTCATTTTGTAGCGATTTTCACTTTCACGGTGATTTAGCTCTGAAAGCAAATCAGTAAATGCATCGAAAATAGAAAATTATGTGAGAAAGGGTTGAAAGTTGATGACGTGGATTTGAATTGTGCATCGAAACGCAAAAGAAGTCCCGAGTTGTACTAAGTTATTAAAATATTGAATAGACGGTGTAAAAGATGAGTTTTCGTCCGAAACCCTGATACTTCGTAAGAGATTGTCCATTTTGTACACAAAGTGCATCCAGATTTAGCCTTAACCCTCTCTACTTTCTTGCACATACTATGCGGGTTAAATGATGATACCTTCCCAAGTTTTAACCTTTTCAGAGTTCATTTTCTAGTGCTTTTCACTTTCACGGTGATTTAGCTCTGAAAAGAAATCAGTAAATGCATCGAAAATACCAAATTATGTGAGAAAGGGTTGAAAGTTGATGACGTGGATTTGAATTGTGAATCTGAACGCAAAAGAAGTCTGGAGTTGTACTAAGTTATTAAAATATTGAATAGCCGGTGAAAAAGATGAGTTTTCGTCTGAAACCCTGATACTTCGTAAGAGATTGTCCAGTTTGTACACGAAGTGCATCCAGTTTTTGCCATAACCCTCTCTACTTTTTTGCACATGCTATGCGGGTGAAATGATGATACCTTGCCAAGTTTCAACCTTTTCAGAGTTCATTTTGTAGTGATTTTCACTTTCACGGTGATTTAGCTCGAAAAACAAATCAGTAAATGCATCGAAAATAGAAAATTATGTCAGAAATGGTTGAGAGTTGATGACGTGGATTTGAATTGTGCATCTGAACACAAAAGAAGTCCTGAGTTGTACTAAGTTATTAAAATATTGAATAGACGGTGTAAAAGATGAGTTTTCGTCCGAAACCCTGATACTTCGTAAGAGATTGTCCAGTTTGTACACGAAGTGCATCCAGTTTTTGCCGTAACCCTCTCTACTTTTTTGCACATGGTATGCTGGTGAAATGATGATACCTTGCCAAGTTTCAACCTTGTCAGGGTTCATTTTGTAGTGCTTTTCACTTTCACGATGATTTAGCTCTGAAAAAAAATCAGTAAATGCATCAAAAATAGCAAAATATGTCAGAAAGTGTTTAAAGTTGATGACGTGGATTTGAATTGTGCATCTGAACGCAAAAAAAGTTCGGAGTTGTACTAAGTTATTAAAATATTGAATAGCCGGTGTAACAGATGAGTTTTCGTTTGAAATCCTGATACTTCATAAGAGATTGTCTAGTTTGTACATAAAGTGCATCCAGTTTTTGCCGTAACCCTCTCTACCTTTTTGCAGGTGCTATGCGGGTTAAATGATGACACCTTGCCAAGTTTCAACCTTTTCAGAGTTCATTTTGTAGTGATTTTCACTTTCATGGTGATTTAGCTCTGAAAACAAATCAATAAACGCAAAAAAAGCAAATTCTGTCAGAAAGGGTTGAAAGTTGATGACGTGGATTTGAATTGTGCATCTGAACGCAAAAGAATTCCAAAGTTGTACTAAGTTATTAAAATATTGAATAGCCGCTGTAACAGATGAGTTCTCGTCCGAAACCCTGATACTTGAAAAGAGATGGTCCAGTTGGTACATGAAGTGCATCCAGTTTTTGCCGTCACCCTCTGTATTTTTTTGCACATGCTATGAGGGTGAAATGATGATACCTTGCCAAGTTTCAACCTTTTCAAAGTTCATTTTGTAGTGATTTTCACTTTCAGGGTGATTTAGCTCTGAAAACAAATCAATAAATGCATCAAATATAGCAAATTATGTCACAAAGGGTTGAACGTTGATGACGAGGATTTTAATTGTGCATCTGAACGCAAAACAAGTTCGGAGTTGTTCTAAGTTATTAAAATATTGAATAGCCGGTGTAATTGATGAGTTTTCGTCCGAAACCCTAATACTTCGTAAGAGATTGTCCAGTTTGTACACGAAGTGTATCCAGTTTTTGCCATACCCTCTCTACTTTTTTGCACATGCTATGCGGGTGAAATGATGATACCTTGCCAAGTTTCAACCTTTTCAGAGTTCATTTTGTAGTGATTTTCACTTTCATGGTGGTTTAGCTCTGAAAATAAATCAGTAAATGCATCGAAAATAGCAAATTATGTCAGAAAGGGTTGAAAGTTGATGAAGTGCATTTGAATTGTGCATTTGAACGCAAAAGAACTTCAGAGTTGTACTAAGTTATTAAAATATTGAATAGCCAGTGTAACAGATGAGTTTTCGTCCGAAACCCTGATACTTCGTAAGAGATTGTCCATTTTGTACACGAAGTGCATCCAGTTTTTGCCTTAACCCTCTCTACTTTTTTGCACATGCTATGTGGGTGAAATGATGATACCTTCCCAAGTTTTAACCTTTTCAGAGTTCATTTTCTAGTGCTTTTCACTTTCCCGGTGATTTAGCTCTGAAAAGAAATGAGTAAATGCATCGAAAATAGCAAATTATGTCAGAAAGGGTTGAAAGTTGATGACGTGGATTTGAATTGTGAATCTGCATGCAAAAGAAGTCTGGAGTTGTACTAAGTTATTAAAATATTGAATAGCCGGTGTAAAAGATGAGTTTTCGTCCGAAACCCTAATACTTCGTAAGAGATTGTCTAGTTTGTACACGAAGTGCATCCAGTTTTTGCCATAACCCTCTCTACTTTTTTGCACATGCTACGCGGGTGAAATGATGATACCTTGCCAAGTTTCAACCTTTTTAGAGTTAATTTTGTAGTGATTTTCACTTTCATGGTGATTTAGCTCTGAAAACAAATCAGTGAATGCATCGAAAATAGCAAATTATGTCAGAAATGGTTGAAAGTTGATGACGTTGAGTTGAATTGTGCATCTGCATGCAAAAGAAGTCCGGAGTTGTAGTAAGTTATTAAAATATTGAATAGCCGGTGTAACAGATGAGTTTTCGTCCGAAACCCTAATACTTCGTAAGAGATTGTCCAGTTTGTACACGAAGTGTATCCAGTTTTTGCCATACCCTCTCTACTTTTTTGCACATGCTATGCGGGTGAAATGATGATACCTTGCCAAGTTTCAACCTTTTCAGAGTTCATTTTGTAGTGATTTTCACTTTCATGGTGATTTAGCTCTGAAAACAAATCAGTAAATGCATCGAAAATAGCAAATTATGTCAGAAAGGGTTGAAAGTTGATGATGTGGATTTGAATTGTGCATCTAAACGCAAAAGAACTTCAGAGTTGTACTAAGTTATTGAAATATTGAATAGCCGGTGTAACAGATGAGTTTTCGTCCGAAACACTGATACTTCGTAAGAGATTGTCCATTTTGTACACGAAGTGCATCCAGTTTTTACCTTAACCCTCTCTACTTTTTTGCACATGCTATGCGGGTGAAATGATGATACCTTCCCAAGTTTTAACCTTTTCAGAGTTCATTTTCTAGTGCTTTTCACTTTCACGGTGATTTATATCTGAAAAGAAATCAGTAAATGCATCGAAAATAGCAAATTATGTCAGAAAGGGTTGAAAGTTGATGACGTGGATTTGAATTGTGAATCTGAACGCAAAAGAAGTCTGGATTTGTACTAAGTTATTAAAATATTCAATAGCCGGTGTAAAAGATGAGTTTTTGTCTGAAACCCTGATACTTCGTAAGAGATTGTCCAGATTGTACACGAAGTGCATCCAGTTTTTGCCATAACCCTCTCTACTTTTTTGCACATGCTACGCGGGTGAAATGATGATACCTTGCCAAGTTTCAACCTTTTTAGAGTTCATTTTGTAGAGATTTTCACTTTCACGGTGATTCAGCTCTGAAAACAAATCAGTGAATGCATCAAAAATAGAAAATTATGTCAGAAAGGGTTGAAAGTTGATGATGTGGATTTGAATTGTGCATCTGAACGCAAAACAAGTCCGTAGTTGTACTAAGTTATTAAAATATTGAATAGCCGGTGTAACATATGAGTTTTCGTCCGAAACCCTGATACTTCGTAAGAGATTGTCCAGTTTGTACACGAAGTGCATCCAGTTTTTGTCATAACCCTCTCTACTCTTTTGCACATGCTATGCGGGTGAAATGATGATACCTTGCCAAGTTCCAACCTTTTCAGAGTTAATTTTGTAGTGATTTTCACTTTCACAGTGATTTAGCTCTGAAAACAAATTAGTAAATGTATCGAAAATAGCAAATTATGTCACAAAGGGTTGAAAGTTGATGGCGTAGATTTGAATTGTGCATATGAACGCAAAAGAAGTCCAGAGTTGTACTAAGTTATTAAAATATTGAATATCCGGTGTAACTGATGAGTTTTCGTCCGAATCCCTCATACTTCGTAAGAGATTGTCCAGTTTGTACACGAAGTGCATCCAGTTTTTGCCATAACCCTCTCTACTTTTCTGCACATGCTATGCGGGTGAAATTATGATACCTTGCCAAGTTTCAACCTTTTCAGAGATCATTTTGTAGTGCTTTTCACTTTCACGGTGATTTAGCTCTGAAAACAAATCAGTAAATGCATCGAAAATAGCAAATTATGTCAGAAAGGGTTGAAAGTTGATGACGTGGATTTGAATTGTGCATCTGAAAGCAAAAGAAGTCTGGAGTTGTACTAAGCTTTTAAAATATTGAATAGCCGGTGTAACAGATTAGTTTTCGTCCGAAACCCTAATACTTCGTAAGAGATTGTCTAGTTTGTACGCAAAGGTCATCCAGTTTTTGCCGTAACCCTCTCTACTTTTTTGCACGTGCTATGCGGGTGAAATGATGATACCTTGCCAAGTTTCAACCTTTTCAGAGTTCATTTTCTAGTGATTTTCACTTTCACGGTGATTTAGCTCTGAAAACAAATCAGGAAATGCATCGAAAATTGCAAATTATGTCAGAAAGGGTTGAAAGTTGATGATGTGGATTTGAATTGTGCATCTAAACGCAAAAGAAGTCCGGAGTTGTACTAAGTTATTAAAATATTGAATAGCCGATGTAATAGATGAGTTTTCGTCCGAAACCCTGATACTTCGTAAGGGATTGTCCAGTTTGTACACGAAGTGCATCCAGTTTTTTCCGTAACCCTCTGTACGTTTTTGCACATGCCATGCGGGTGAAATTATGATACCTTGCCAAATTTCAACCTTTTGAAAGTTCATTTTGTAGTGATTTTCACTTCCACGGTGATTTAGCTCTGAAAACAAATCAGTAAACGCATCAAAAATGGCAAATTATGTCACAAAGGGTTGAAAGTTGATGATGTGGATTTGAATTGTGCATCTGAACGCAAAACAAGTCCGGAGTTGTACTATGTTATTAAAATATTGAATAGCCGGTGTAAAAGATGAGTTTTCGTCCGAAACCCTGATACTTCGTAAGAGATTGTCCATTTTGTACACGAAGTGCATCCAGTTTTTGCGTTACCCCTCTCTACTTTTTTGCACATGCTATGCGGGTGAAATGATGATACCTTCCCAAGTTTTAACCTTTTCAGAGTTTATTTTCTAGTGCTTTTCACTTTCACAGTGATGTAGCTCTGAAAACAAATCAGTAAATGCATCGAAAATAGCAAATTATGTCAGAAAGGGTTGAAAGTTGATGACGTGGATTTGAATTGTGAATCTGAACGCAAAAGAAGTCTCGAGTTGTACTAAGTTATTAAAATATTGAATAGCCGGTGTAAAAGATGAGTTTTCGTCCGAAACCCTGATACTTCGTAAGAGATTGTCCAGTTTGTATGCAAAGTGCATCCAGTTTTTGCCGTAATGCTCTCTACTTTTTTGCACATTCTATGCGGGTGAAATGATGATACCTTGCCAAGTTTCAACCTTTTCAGAGTTCATTTTCTAGTGCTTATCACTTTCACGGTGATTTAGCTCTGAAAACAAATCAGTAAATGCATCGAAAATAGCAAATTATGTCTGAAAGGGTTGAAAGTTGATGAAATTGATTTGAATTGTGCATCTGAACGCAAAAAAAGTCTGGAGTTGTACTAAGTTATTAAAATATTGAATAGCCGGTGTAACAGATGAGTTTTTGTCCGAAACCTTGATACTTCGTAAGAGATTGTTCAGTTTGTACGCAAAGTGCATCCAGTTTTTGCCGTAACCCTCTCTACTTTTTTGCACATGCTATGCGGGTGAAATGATGATACCTTGCCAAGTTTCAACCTTTTCAGAGTTCATTTTGTAGTGCTTTTCACTTTCACGGTGATTTAGCTTTGAAAACAAATCAGTAAATGCATTGAAAATAGCAAATTATGTCAGAAAGGGTTGAAAGTTGACGAAATTGATTTGAATTGTGCATCTGAACGCAAAAAAAGTCTGGAGTTGTACTAAGTTATTAAAATATTGAATAGCCGGTGTAACCGATGAGTTTTCGTCCGAAACCCTCATACTTCGTAAGAGATTGTCCAGTTTGTACGCGAAGTGCATCCAGTTTTTGCCGTAATGCTCTCTACTTTTTTGCACATTCTATGCGGGTGAAATGATGATACCTTGCCAAGATTCAACCTTTTCAAAGTTCATTTTTTAGCGCTTTTCACTTTCACGGTGATTTAGCTCTGAAATAAATCAGTAAATGCATCGAAAGTAGCAAATTATGTTAGAAAGGGTTGAAAGTTGATGAAATTGATTTGAATTGTGCATCTGAACGCAAAAAAAGTCCGGAGTTGTACTAAGTTATTAAAATATTGAATAGCCGGTGTAACAGATGAGTTTTCGTCCGAAACCCTCATACTTCGTAAGAGATTGTCCATTTTGTACACGAAGTGCATCTAGTTTTTGCGTTAACCCTCTCTACTTTTTTGCACATGCTATGCGGGTGAAATGATGATACCTTCCCAAGTTTTAACCTTTTCAGAGTTCATTTTCTAGTGCTTTTCACTTTCACGGTGATTTAGCTCTAAAAAGAAATCAGTAAATGCATCGAAAATAGCAAATTATGTCAGAAAGGGTTGAAAGTTGATGACATGGATTTGAATTGTGAATCTGAACGCAAAAGAAGTCTCGAGTTGTACTAAGTTATTAAAATATTGAATAGCCGGTGTAAAAGATGAGTTTTCGTCCGAAACCCTGATACTTCGTAAGCGATTGTCCAGTTTGTATGCGAAGTGCATCCAGTTTCTGCCGTTACCCTCTCTACTTTTTTTCACATGCTATGCGGGTGAAATGATGATACCTTGCCAAGTTTCAACCTTTTCAGAGTTCATTTTCTAGTGCTTATCACTTTCACGGTGATTTAGCTCTGAAAAGAAATCAATAAATGCAACGAAAATAGCAAATTATGTCAGAAAGGGTTGAAAGTTCATGACGTGGATTTGAACTGTGCATCTGAACGCAAAAAAGTCGGGAGTTGTACTAAGTTATTAAAATATTGAATAGCCGGTGTAACAGATGAGTTTTCGTCCGAAACCCTGATACTTCGTAAGAGATTGTCCAGTTTGTACATGAAGTGCATCCAGTTTTTGCCGTAACCCTCTCTACTTTTTTGCACATGCTATTCGGGTGAAATACTAATACCTTGCCAAGTTTCAACCTTTCAGAGTTCATTTCATAGTGCTTTTCACTTTCACGGTGATTTCACTCTGAAAACAAATCAGTAAATGCATCGAAAATAGCAAATTATGTCAGAAAGGTTTGAAGGTTCATGAAGTGGATTTTAATTGTGCATCTGAACGCAAAAAAGTCCGGAGTTGTACTAAGTTATTAAAATATTGAATAGCTGGTGTAACAGATGAGTTTTCGTCCGAAATCATGATACTTCGTAAGAGATTGTCATGTTTGTACACGAAGTGCATCCAGTTTTTGCCGTAACCCTCTCTACTTTTTTGCACATGCTATGCCGGTGAAATAATGATACCTTGCCAAGATTCAACCATTTCAGAGTTCATTTTGTAGTGCTTTTCACTTTCACGGTGATTTAGCTCTGAAACCAAATCAGTAAATGCATCGAAAATAGCAAATTATGTCAGAAAGGGTTGAAAGTAGATGAAATTGATTTCAATTGTGCATCTGAATGCAAAAAAAGTCCGGAGTTGTACTAAGTTATTAAAATAGTGAATAGCCGGTGTAACAGATGAGTTTTTGTCCGAAACCCTGATACTTCGTAAGAGATTGCTCAGTTTGTACGCGAAGTGCATCCAGTTTTTGCCGTAACCCTCTCTACTTTTTTGCACATGCTATGCGGGTGAAATGATGATACCTTGCCAAGATTCAACCTTTTCAGAGTTCATTTTGTAGCGCTTTTCACTTTCACGGTGATTTAGCTCTGAAAACAAATCAGTAAATGCATCGAAAATAGCAAATTATGTCTGAAAGGGTTGAAAGTTGATGAAATTGATTTGAATTGTGCATCTGAACGCAAAAAAAGTCTGAAGTTGTACTAAGTTATTAAAATATTGAATAGCCGGTGTAACAGATGAGTTTTTGTCCGAAACCTTGATACTTCGTAAGAGATTGTTCAGTTTGTACGCAAAGTGCA
>NC_041383.1:746902909-746947313 GCF_002162155.2 Triticum dicoccoides | reverse complement strand
AATAGCCGGTGTAACAGATGAGTTTTCGTCCGAAACCCTCATACTTCGTAAGAGATTGTCCAGTTTGTACGCGAAGTGCATCCAGTTTTTGCCGTAATGCTCTCTACTTTTTTGCACATTCTATGCGGGTGAAATGATGATACTTGCCAAGATTCAACCTTTTCAGAGTTCATTTTTTTAGCGCTTTTCACTTTCACGGTGATTTAGCTCTGAAAACAAATCAGTAAATGCATCGAAAGTAGCAAATTATGTTAGAAAGGGTTGAAAGTTGATGAAATTGATTTGAATTGTGCATCTGAACGCAAAAAAAGTCCGGAGTTGTACTAAGTTATTAAAATATTGAATAGCCGGTGTAACAGATGAGTTTTCGTCCGAAACCCTCATACTTCGTAAGAGATTGTCCATTTTGTACACGAAGTGCATCCAGTTTTTGCGTTAACCCTCTCTACTTTTTTGCACATGCTATGCGGGTGAAATGATGATACCTTCCCAAGTTTTAACCTTTTCAGAGTTCATTTTCTAGTGCTTTTCACTTTCACGGTGATTTAGCTCTAAAAAGAAATCAGTAAATGCATCGAAAATAGCAAATTATGTCAGAAAGGGTTGAAAGATGATGACGTGGATTTGAATTGTGAATCTGAACGCAAAAGAAGTCTCGAGTTGTACTAAGTTATTAAAATATTGAATAGCCGGTATAAAAGATGAGTTTTCGTCCGAAACCCTGATACTTCGTAAGCGATTGTCCAGTTTGTATGCGAAGTGCATCCAGTTTCTGCCGTAACCCTCTCTACTTTTTTTTCACATGCTATGCGGGTGAAATGATGATACCTTGCCAAGTTTCAACCTTTTCAGAGTTCATTTTCTAGTGCTTATCACTTTCACGGTGATTTAGCTCCGAAAAGAAATCAATGAATGCAACGAAAATAGCAAATTATGTCAGAAAGGGTTGAAAGTTCATGACGTGGATTTGAACTGTGCATCTGAACGCAAAAAAGTCGGGAGTTGTACTAAGTTATTAAAATATTTAATAGCCGGTGTAACAGATGAGTTTTCGTCCGAAACCCTGATACTTCGTAAGAGATTGTCCAGTTTGTACACGAAGTGCATCCAGTTTTTGCCGTAACCCTCTCTACTTTTTTGCACATGCTATTCGGGTGAAATGCTGATACCTTGCTAAGTTTCAACCTTTCAGAGTTCATTTCATAGTGCTTTTCACTTTCACGGTGATTTCACTCTGAAAACAAATCAGTAAATGCATCGAAAATAGAAAATTATGTCAGAAAGGGTTGAAGGTTCATGAAGTGGATTTTAATAGTGCATCTAAACGAAAAAAAGTCCGGAGTTGTACTAAGTTATTAAAATATTGAATAGCTGGTGTAACAGATGAGTTTTCGTCCGAAACCCTGATACTTTGTAAGAGATTGTCATGTTTGTACACGAAGTGCATCCAGTTTTTGCCGTAACCCTCTCTACTTTTTTGCACATGCTATGCGGGTGAAATGATGATACCTTGCCAAGTTTCAACTTTTCCAGAGTTCATTTTGTAGTGCTTTTCACTTTCACGGTGATTTAGCTCTGAAAACAAATCAGTAAATGCATCAAAAATAGCAAATTATGTCAGAAAGGGTTGAAAGTTGATGAAATTGATTTGAATTGTGCATCTGAACGCAAAAAAAGTCCGGAGTTGTACTAAGTTATTAAAATATTGAATAGCCGGTGTAACAGATGAGTTTTCGTTCGAAACCCTCATACTTCGTAAGAGATTGTCCAGTTTGTACGCGAATTGCATCCAGTTTTTGACGTAACCCTCTCTACTTTTTTGCACATGCTATGCGGGTGAAATGATGATACCTTGCCAAGATTCAACCTTTTCAGAGTTCATTTTGTAGCGCTTTTCACTTTCACGGTGATTTAGCTCTGAAAATAAATCAGTAAATGCATCGAAAATAGCAAATTATGTCAGAAAGGATTGAAAGTTGATGAAATTGATTTGAATTGTGCATCTAAACGCAAAAAAAGTCTGGAGTTGTACTAAGTTATTAAAATATTGAATAGCCGGTGTAACAGATGAGTTTTTGTCCGAAACCTTGATACTTCGTAAGAGATTGTTCAGTTTGTACGCAAAGTGCATCCAGTTTTTGCCGTAACCCTCTCTACTTTTTTGCACATGCTATGCGGGTGAAATGATGATACCTTGCCAAGTTTCAACCTTTTCAGAGTTCATTTTGTAGTGCTTTTCACTTTCACAGTGATTTAGCTCTGAAAACAAATCAGTAAATGCATCGAAAATAGCAAATTATGTCAGAAAGGGTTGAAAGTTGATGAAATTGATTTGAATTGTGCATCTGAACGCAAAAAAAGTCCGGAGTTGTACTAAGTTATTAAAATATTGAATAGCCGGTGTAACAGATGAGTTTTCGTCCGAAACCCTCATACTTCGTAAGAGATTGTCCAGTTTGTACGCGAAGTGCATCCAGTTTTTGACGTAACCCTCTCTACTTTTTTGCACATGCTATGCGGGTGAAATGATGATACCTTGCCAAGATTCAACCTTTTCAGAGTTCATTTTGTAGCGCTTTTCACTTTCACGGTGATTTAGCTCTGAAAACAAATCAGTAAATGCATCGAAAATAGCAAATTATGTCAGAAAGGGTTGAAAGTTGATGAAATTGATTTGCATTGTGCATCTGAACACAAAAGAAGTCCGGAGTTGTACTAAGTTATTAAAATATTGAATAGCCGGTGTAACAGATGAGTTTTTGTCCGAAACCTTGATACTTCGTAAGAGATTGTTCAGTTTGTACGCAAAGTGCATCCAGTTTTTGCCGTAACCCTCTCTACTTTTTTGCACATGCTATGCGGGTGAAATGATGATACCTTGCCAAGTTTCAACCTTTTCAGAGTTCATTTTGTAGTGCTTTTCACTTTCACGGTGATTTAGCTCTGAAAACAAATCAGTAAATGCATCGAAAATAGCAAATTATGTCAGAAAGGGTTGAAAGTTGATGAAATTGATTTGAATTGTGCATCTGAACGCAAAAAAAGTCTGGAGTTGTACTAAGTTATTAATATATTGAATAGCCGGTGTAACAGATGAGTTTTCGTCCGAAACCCTCATACTTCGTAAGAGATTGTCCAGTTTGTACACAAAGTGCATCCAGTTTTTGCCGTAACCCTCTCTACTTTTTTGCACATGCTATGCAGGTGAAATGATGATACCTTGCCAAGTTTCAACCTTTTCAGAGCTCATTTTGTAGTGCTTTTCACTTTCACAGTGATTTAGCTCTGAAAACAAAATCAGTAAATGCATCGAAAATAGCAAATTATGTCAGAAAGGGTTGAAAGTTGATGACGTGGATTTGAATTGTGCATCTGAACGCAAAAAAAGTCCGGAGTTGTACTAAGTTATTAAAATATTGAATAGCCGGTGTAACAGATGAGTTTTCGTCCGAAACCCTGATACTTCAATAGAGATTCTCTAGTTTGTATACAAAGTGCATCCTATTTTTGACGTAACCCTCTCTACTTTTTTGCACGTGCTATGCTAGTTAAATGATGACACCTTGCCAAGTGTCAACCTTTTAGAGTTCATTTTATAGTGATTTTCACTTTCATGTTGATTTAGCTCCGAAAACAAATCAGTAAATGCATCGAAAATAGCAAATTATGTCAGAAAAGGATGAAAGTTGATTACGTGGATTTGAATTGTGCATCTGAACGCAAAAGAATTCCGAAGTTGTACTAAGTTATTAAAATATTGAATAGCCGGTGTAACAGATGAGTTCTCGTCCGAAACCCTGATACTTCGAAAGAGATGGTCCAGTTTGTACACGAAGCTCATCCAGTTTTTGCCGTAACCCTCTGTACTTTTTTGCACATGCTATGCGGGTGAAATGATGATACCTTGCCATGTTTCAACCTTTTCATAGTTCATTTTGTAGTGATTTTCACTTTCAGGGTGATTTAGCTTTGAAAACAAATCAGTAAATGCATCAAATATAGCAAATTATGTTACAAAGGGTTGAAAGTTGATGACGTGGATTTGAATTGTTCATATGAATGCAAAACAAGTCCGAAGTTGTACAAAGTTATTAAAATATTGAATAGCCGGTGTAACAGATGAGTTTTCGTCCGAAACCCTGATACTTCGTAAGAGATTGTCCAGTTTGTACACGAAGTGTATCCAGTTTTTGCCATACCCTTTCAACTTTTTTGCACATGCTATGCGGGTGAAATGATGATACCTTGCCAAGTTTCAACCTTTTCAGAGTTCATTTTGTAGTGATTTTCACTTTCACGGTGATTTAGCTCCGAAAACAAATCAATAAATGCATCGAAAATAGCAAATTATGTCAGAAAGGGTTGAAAGTTGATGACGTGGATTTGAATTGTGCATCTGAACGCAAAACAAGTCCGGAGTTGTACTAAGTTATTAAAATATTGAATAGCCGGTGTAAAAGATGTGTTTTCGTCCAAAACCCTGATACTTCGTAAGAGATTGTCTAGTTTGTACACGAAGTGCATCCAGTTTTTTCCATAACCCTCTCCACTTTTTTGCACATGCTACGCGGGTGAAATGATGATACCTTGCCAAGTTTCAATCTTTTTAGAGTTCATTTTGTAGTGATTTTCACTTTTACGGTGATTTAGATCTGAAAACAAATCATTGAATGCATCAAAAATAGCAAATTATGTCAGAAAGGGTTGAAATTTGATGACGTGGATTTGAATTGTGCATCTGAATGCAAAAGAAGTCCGGGGTTGTACTAAGTTATTAAAATATTGAATAGCCGGTGTAAAAGATGAGTTTTCGTCCGAAACCTTGATAC
Organism: Triticum dicoccoides; assembly: GCF_002162155.2. NCBI lineage: Eukaryota > Viridiplantae > Streptophyta > Magnoliopsida > Poales > Poaceae > Triticum > Triticum dicoccoides. The sequence continues at coordinate 746,942,484 of NC_041383.1, read as the reverse complement.
TTCATAACAGATTGTCCAGTTTGTACACGAAATGCATCTAGTTTTTGCCGTAACCCTCTCTACTTTTTTGCACATGCTATGCGGGTGAAATGATGATGCCTTGCCAAGTTTCAACCTTTTCAGAGTTCATTTTGTTGTGCTTTTCACTTTCACGGTGATTTAGCTCTGAAACCAAATCAGTAAATGCATCGAAAATAGCAAATTATGTCAGAAAGGGTTGAAAGTAGATGAAATTGATTTCAATTGTGCATCTGAACGCAAAAAAAGTCCGGAGTTGTACTAAGTTATTAAAATAGTGAATAGCCAGTGTAACAGATGAGTTTTTGTCCGAAACCCTGATACTTCGTAAGAGATTGTTCAGTTTGTACGCGAAGTGCATCCAGTTTTTGCCGTAACCCTCTCTACTTTTTTGCACATGCTATGCAGTTGAAATGATGATACCTTGCCAAGTTTCAACTTTTTCAGAGTTCATTTTGTAGTGCTTTTCACTTTCACGGTGATTTAGCTCTGAAAACAAATCAGTAAATGCATCAAAAATAGCAAATTATGTCAGAAAGGGTTGAAAGTTGATGAAATTGATTTGAATTGTGCATCTGAACGCAAAAAAAGTCCGGAGTTGTACTAAGTTATTAAAATATTGAATAGCCGGTGTAACAGATGAGTTTTCATCCGAAACCCTCATACTTCGTAAGAGATTGTCAAGTTTGTACGCGAAGTGCATCCAGTTTTTGACGTAACCCTCTCTACTTTTTTGCACAAGCTATGCGGGTGAAATGATGATGCCTTGCCAAGTTTCAACCTTTTCAGAGTTCATTTTGTTGTGCTTTTCACTTTCACGGTGATTTAGCTCTGAAACCAAATCAGTAAATGCATCGAAAATAGCAAATTATGTCAGAAAGGGTTGAAAGTAGATGAAATTGATTTCAATTGTGCATCTGAACGCAAAAAAAGTCCGGAGTTGTACTAAGTTATTAAAATAGTGAATAGCCAGTGTAACAGATGAGTTTTTGTCCGAAACCCTGATACTTCGTAAGAGATTGTTCAGTTTGTACGCGAAGTGCATCCAGTTTTTGCCGTAACCCTCTCTACTTTTTTGCACATGCTATGCAGTTGAAATGATGATACCTTGCCAAGTTTCAACTTTTTCAGAGTTCATTTTGTAGTGCTTTTCACTTTCACGGTGATTTAGCTCTGAAAACAAATCAGTAAATGCATCAAAAATAGCAAATTATGTCAGAAAGGGTTGAAAGTTGATGAAATTGATTTGAATTGTGCATCTGAACGCAAAAAAAGTCCGGAGTTGTACTAAGTTATTAAAATATTCAATAGCCGGTGTAAAAGATGAGTTTTCGTCCGAAACCCTGATACTTCGTAAGAGATTGTCCAGTTTGTACACAAAATGCATCCAGTTTTTGCCGTAACCCTCTCTACTTTTTTGCACATGCTATGCAGGTGAAATGATGATACCTTGCCTAGTTTCAACCTTTTCAGAGTTCATTTTGTAGTGCTTTTCACTTTCACAGTGATTTCGCTCTGAAAACAAAATCAGTAAATGCATCGAAAATAGCAAATTATGTCAGAAAGGGTTGAAAGTTGATGACGTGGATTTGAATTGTGCATCTGAACGCAAAAAAAGTCCGGAGTTGTACTAAGTTATTAAAATATTGAATAGCCGGTGTAACAGATGAGTTTTCGTCCGAAACCCTGATACTTCAATAGAGATTGTCTAGTTTGTATACAAAGTGCATCCTATTTTTGACGTAACCCTCTCTACTTTTTTGCACGTGCTATGCTAGTTAAATGATGACACCTTGCCAAGTGTCAACCTTTTAGAGTTCATTTTATAGTGATTTTCACTTTCATGTTGATTTAGCTCCGAAAACAAATCAGTAAATGCATCGAAAATAGCAAATTAAGTCAGAAAAGGTTGAAAGTTGATTACGTGGATTTGAATTGTGCATCTGAACGCAAAAGAATTCCGAAGTTGTACTAAGTTATTAAAATATTGAATAGCCGGTGTAACAGATGAGTTCTCGTCCGAAACCCTGATACTTCGAAAGAGATGGTCCAGTTTGTACACGAAGCTCATCCAGTTTTTGCCGTAACCCTCTGTACTTTTTTGCACATGCTATGCGGGTGAAATGATGATACCTTGCCATGTTTCAACCTTTTCATAGTTCATTTTGTAGTGAGTTTCACTTTCAGGGTGATTTAGCTTTGAAAACAAATCAGTAAATGCATCAAATATAGCAAATTATGTCACAATGGGTTGAAAGTTGATGACGTGGATTTGAATTGTTCATATGAATGCAAAACAACTCCGAAGTTGTACAAAGTTATTAAAATATTGAATAGCCGGTGTAATAGATGAGTTTTCGTCCGAAACCCTGATACTTCGTAAGAGATTGTCCAGTTTGTACAGAAGTGTATCCAGTTTTTGCCATACCCTTTCAACTTTTTTGCACATGCTATGCGGGTGAAATGATGATACCTTGCCAAGTTTCAACCTTTTCAGAGTTCATTTTGTAGTGATTTTCACTTTCACGGTGATTTAGCTCCGAAAACAAATCAATAAATGCATCGAAAATAGCAAATTATGTCGAAAGGGTTGAAAGTTGATGACGTGGATTTGAATTGTGCATCTGAACGCAAAACAAGTCCGGAGTTGTACTAAGTTATTAAAATATTGAATAGCCGGTGTAAAAGATGTGTTTTCGTCCAAAACCCTGATACTTCGTAAGAGATTGTCTAGTTTGTACACGAAGTGCATCCAGTTTTTTCCATAACCCTCTCCACTTTTTTGCACATGCTACGCGGGTGAAATGATGATACCTTGCCAAGTTTCAATCTTTTTAGAGTTCATTTTGTAGTGATTTTCACTTTTACGGTGATTTAGCTCTAAAAACAAATCAGTGAATGCATCAAAAATAGCAAATTATGTCAGAAAGGGTTGAAATTTGATGACGTGGATTTGAATTGTGCATCTGAATGCAAAAGAAGTCCGGGGTTGTACTAAGTTATTAAAATATTGAATAGCCGGTGTAAAAGATGAGTTTTCGTCCGAAACCTTGATACTTCATAACAGATTGTCCAGTTTGTACACGAAATGCATCTAGTTTTTGCCGTAACCCTCTCTACTTTTTTGCACATGCTATGCGGGTGAAATGATGATGCTTTGCCAAGTTTCAACCTTTTCAGAGTTCATTTTCTTGTGCTTTTCACTTTCACGGTGATTTAGCTCTGAAACCAAATCAGTAAATGCATCGAAAATAGCAAATTATGTCAGAAAGGGTTGAAAGTAGATGAAATTGATTTCAATTGTGCATCTGAACGCAAAAAAAGTCCGGAGTTGTACTAAGTTATTAAAATAGTGAATAGCCGGTGTAACAGATGAGTTTTTGTCCGAAACCCTGATACTTCGTAAGAGATTGTTCAGTTTGTACGCGAAGTGCATCCAGTTTTTGCCGTAACCCTCTCTACTTTTTTGCACATGCTATCCAGTTGAAATGATGATACCTTGCCAAGTTTCAAGTTTTTCAGAGTTCATTTTGTAGTGCTTTTCCCTTTCACGGTGATTTAGCTCTGAAAACAAATCAGTAAATGCATCAAAAATAGCAAATTATGTCAGAAAGGGTTGAAAGTTGATGAAATTGATTTGAATTGTGCATCTGAACGCAAAAAAAGTCCGGAGTTGTACTAAGTTATTAAAATATTGAATAGCCGGTGTAACAGATGAGTTTTCATCCGAAACCCTCATACTTCGTAAGAGATTGTCAAGTTTGTACGCGAAGTGCATCCAGTTTTTGACGTAACCCTCTCTACTTTTTTGCACATGCTATGCGGGTGAAATGATGATACCTTGACAAGATTCAACCTTTTCAGAGTTCATTTTGTAGCGCTTTTCACTTTCACGGTGATTTAGCTCTGAAAACAAATCAGTAAATGCATCGAAAATAGCAAATTATGTCAGAAAGGGTTGAAAGTTGATGAAATTGATTTGAATTGTGCATCTGAACGCAAAAATAGTCTGGAGTTGTACTAAGTTATTAAAATATTGAATAGCTGGTGTAACAGATGAGTTTTTGTCCGAAACATTGATACTTCGTAAGAGATTGTTCAGTTTGTACGCAAAGTGCATCCAGTTTTTGCCGTAACCCTCTCTACTTTTTTGCACATGCTGTGCGGGTGAAATGATGATACCTTGCCAAGTTTCAACCTTTTCAGAGTTCATTTTGTAGTGCTTTTCACGTTCACGGTGATTTAGCTCTGAAAACAAATCAGTAAATGCATCGAAAATAGCAAATTATGTCAGAAAGGGTTGAAAGTTGATGAAATTGATTTGAATTGTGCATCTGAACACAAAAAAAGTCTGGAGTTGTACTAAGTTATTAAAATATTGAATAGCCGGTGTAACAGATGAGTTTTCGTCCGAAACCCTCATACTTCGTAAGAGATTGTCTAGTTTGTACGCGAAGTGCATCCAGTTTTTGCCGTAACGCTCTCTACTTTTTTCCACATTCTATGCGGGTGAAATGATGATACCTTGCCAAGATTCAAACTTTTCAGAGTTCATTTTTTAGCGCTTTTCACTTTCACGGTGATTTAGCTCTGAAAACAAATCAGTAAATGCATCGAAAGTAGCAAATTATGTCAGAAAGGGTTGAAAGTTGATGAAATTGATTTGAATTGTGCATCTGAACGCAAAAAAAGTCCGGAGTTGTACTAAGTTATTAAAATATTGAATAGCCGGTGTAACAAATGAGTTTTCGTCCGAAACCCTCATACTTCGTAAGAGATTGTCCAGTTTGTACGCGAAGTGCATCCAGTTTTTGCCGTAACCCTCTCTACTTTTTTGAACATGCTATGCGGGTCAAGTGATGATACCTTGCCAAGTTTCAACCTTTTCAGAGTTCATTTTGTAGTGATATTCACTTTCACGGTGATTTAGCTCTGAAAACATATCAGTAAATGCATTGAAAATAGCAAATTATGTTAGAAAGGGTTGAAAGTTGATGACGTGGATTTGAATTGTGCATCTGAATGCAAAAAAAGTCCGGAGTTGTACTAAGTTATTAAAATATTCAATAGCCGGTGTAAAAAATGAGTTTTCGTTCGAAACCCTGATACTTCGTAAGAGATTGTCCAGTTTGTACACGAAGTGTATCCAGTTTTTTCCATACCCTCTACTTTTTTGCACATGCTATGCGGGTGAAATGATGATACCTTGCCAAGTTTCAACCTTTTCAGAGTTCATTTTGTAGTGATTTTCACTTGCACAGTGATTTAGTTCTGAAAACAAATCAGTAAATGCATCGAAAATAGCAAATTATGTCACAAAGGGTTGAAAGTTGATGACGTGGATTTGAATTGTGCATCTGAACACAAAAGAAGTCCGGAGTTGTACTAAGTTATTAAAATATTGAATAGCCGGTGTAAAAGATGAGTTTTCGTCCGAAACCCTGATACTTCGTAAGAGATTGTCCAGTTTGTACACAAAATGCATCCAGTTTTTGCCGTAACCCTCTCTACTTTTTTGCACATGCTATGCAGGTGAAATGATGATACCTTGCCTAGTTTCAACCTTTTCAGAGTTCATTTTGTAGTGCTTTTCACTTTCACAGTGATTTCGCTCTGAAAACAAAATCAGTAAATGCATCGAAAATAGCAAATTATGTCAGAAAGGGTTGAAAGTTGATGACGTGGATTTGAATTGTGCATCTGAACGCAAAAAAAGTCCGGAGTTGTACTAAGTTATTAAAATATTGAATAGCCGGTGTAACAGATGAGTTTTCGTCCGAAACCCTGATACTTCAATAGAGATTGTCTAGTTTGTATACAAAGTGCATCCTATTTTTGACGTAACCCTCTCTACTTTTTTGCACGTGCTATGCTAGTTAAATGATGACACCTTGCCAAGTGTCAACCTTTTAGAGTTCATTTTATAGTGATTTTCACTTTCACGGTGATTTAGCTCTGAAAACAAATCAGTAAATGCATCGAAAGTAGCAAATTATGTCAGAAAGGGTTGAAAGTTGATGAAATTGATTTGAATTGTGCATCTGAACGCAAAAAAAGTCCGGAGTTGTACTAAGTTATTAAAATATTGAATAGTCGGTGTAACAGATGAGTTTTCGTCCGAAACCCTCATACTTCGTAAGAGATTGTCCAGTTTGTACGCGAAGTGCATCCAGTTTTTGCCGTAACCCTCTCTACTTTTTTGAACATGCTATGCGGGTCAAGTGATGATACCTTGCCAAGTTTCAACCTTTTCAGAGTTCATTTTGTAGTGATATTCACTTTCACGGTGATTTAGCTCTGAAAACATATCAGTAAATGCATTGAGAATAGCAAATTATGTTAGAAAGGGTTGAAAGTTGATGACGTTGATTTGAATTGTGCATCTGAATGCAAAAAAAGTCCGGAGTTGTACTAAGTTATTAAAATATTCAATAGCCGGTGTAAAAAATGAGTTTTCGTTCGAAACCCTTATACTTCGTAAGAGATTGTCCAGTTTGTACACGAAGTGTATCCAGTTTTTTCCATACCCTCTACTTTTTTGCACATGCTATGCGGGTGAAATGATGATACCTTGCCAAGTTTCAACCTTTTCAGAGTTCATTTTGTAGTGATTTTCACTTGCACGGTGATTTAGTTCTGAAAACAAATCAGTAAATGCATCGAAAATAGCAAATTATGTCACAAAGGGTTGAAAGTTGATGACGTGGATTTGAATTGTGCATCTGAACACAAAAGAATTCCGGAGTTGTACTAAGTTATTAAAATATTGAATAGCCGGTGTAAAAGATGAGTTTTCGTCCGAAACCCTGATACTTCGTAAGAGATTGTCCAGTTTGTACACAAAATGCATCCAGTTTTTGCCGTAACCCTCTCTACTTTTTTGCACATGCTATGCAGGTGAAATGATGATACCTTGCCTAGTTTCAACCGTTTCAGAGTTCATTTTGTAGTGCTTTTCACTTTCACAGTGATTTAGCTCTGAAAACAAAATAAGTAAATGCATCGAAAATAGCAAATTATGTCAGAAAGGGTTGAAAGTTGATGACGTGGATTTGAATTGTGCATCTGAACGCAAAAAAAGTCCGGAGTTGTACTAAGTTATTAAAATATTGAATAGCCGGTGTAACAGATGAGTTTTCGTCCGAAACCCTGATACTTCAATAGAGATTGTCTAGTTTGTATACAAAGTGCATCCTATTTTTGACGTAACCCTCTCTACTTTTTTGCACGTGCTATGCTAGTTAAATGATGACACCTTGCCAAGTGTCAACCTTTTAGAGTTCATTTTATAGCGATTTTCACTTTCATGTTGATTTAGCTCTGAAAACAAATCAGTAAATGCATCGAAAATAGCAAATTATGTCAGAAAGGGTTGAAAGTTGATTACGTGGATTTGAATTGTGCATCTGAACGCAAAAGAATTCCATAGTTGTACTAAGTTATTAAAATATTGAATAGCCGGTGTAACAGATGAGTTCTCGTCCGAAACCCTGATACTTCGAAAGAGATGGTCCAGTTTGTACACGAAGCTCATCCAGTTTTTGCCGTAACCCTCTGTACTTTTTTGCACATGCTATGCGGGTGAAATGATGATACCTTGCCATGTTTCAACCTTTTCAGAGTTCATTTTGTAGTGATTTTCACTTTCAGGGTGATTTAGCTTTGAAAACAAATCAGTAAATGCATCAAATATAGCAAATTATGTCACAAAGGGTTGAAAGTTGATGACGTGGATTTGAATTGTTCATATGAATGCAAAACAAGTCCTAAGTTGTACAAAGTTATTAAAATATTGAATAGCCGGTGTAATAGATGAGTTTTCGTCCGAAACCCTGATACTTCGTAAGAGATTGTCCAGTTTGTACACGAAGTGTATCCAGTTTTTGCCATACCATTTCAACTTTTTTGCACATGCTATGCGGGTGAAATGATGATACCTTGACAAGTTTCAACCTTTTCAGAGTTCATTTTGTAGTGATTTTCACTTTCACGGTGATTTAGCTCCGAAAACAAATCAATAAATGCATCAAAAATAGCAAATTATGTCAGAAAGGGTTGAAAGTTGATGACGTGGATTTGAATTGTGCATCTGAATGCAAAACAAGTCCGGAGTTGTACTAAGTTATTAAAATATTGAATAGCCGGTGTAAAAGATGTGTTTTCGTCCAAAACCCTGATACTTCGTAAGAGATTGTCTAGTTTGTACACGAAGTGCATCCAGTTTTTGCCATAACCCTCTCCACTTTTTTGCACATGCTACGCGGGTGAAATGATGATACCTTGCCAAGTTTCAATCTTTTTAGAGTTCATTTTGTAGTGATTTTCACTTTTATGGTGATTTAGCTCTGAAAACAAATCAGTGAATGCATCAAAAATAGCAAATTATGTCAGAAAGGGTTGAAATTTGATGACGTAGATTTGAATTGTGCATCTGAATGCAAAAGAAGTCCAGAGTTGTACTAAGTTATTAAAATATTGAATAACCGGTGTAAAAGACGAGTTTTCGTCCGAAACCTTGATACTTCATAACAAATTGTCCAGTTTGTACACGAAATGCATCTAATTTTTGCCGTAACCATCTCTACTTTTTTCCACATGCTATGCGGGTGAAATGATGATACCTTGCCAAGTTTCAACCTTTTCAAAGTTCGTTTTGTTGTGCTTTTCACTTTCACGGTGATTTAGCTCTGAAAACAAATCAGTAAATGCATCGAAAGTAGCAAATTATGTCAAAAGGGTTGAAAGTTGATGACGTGGATTTGAATTGTGCATTTGAACATTAAAGAAGTCTGGAGTTGTACTAAGTTATTAAAATATTGAATAGCTGGTGTAACAGATATGTTTTCGTCCGAAACCCTGATACTTCGTAAGAGATTGTCTAGTTTGTACACAAAGTGCATCCAGTTTTTGCCGTAACACTCTCTACTTTTTTGCACGTGCTATGCGGGTGAAATGATGATACCTTGCCAAGTTTGAACCTTTTCAGAGTTCATTTTGTAGTGATTTTCACTTTCACGGTGATTTAGCTCTGAAAACAAATCAGTAAATGCAACGAAAATAGCGAATTATGTCAGAAAGGGTTGAAAGTTGATGATGTGGATTTGAATTGTGCATCTGAATGCAAAAGAATTCCGGAGTTGTACTAAGTTATTAAAATATTGAATAGCCGGTGTAACTGATGACTTCTCGTCCGAAACCCTGATACTTCGAAAGAGATGGTCCAGTTTGTACACGAAGTGCATCCAGTTTTTGCCGGAACCCTCTATACTTTTTTGCACATACTATGCGGGTGAAATGATGATACCTTGCCAAGTTTCAACCTTTTTAGAGTTCATTTTGTAGTGATTTTCACTTTCAGGGTGATTTAGCTCTGAAAACAAATCAGTAAATGCATCAAATATAGCAAATTATGTCACAAAGGGTTGAAAGTTGATGACGTGGATTTGAATTGGCATCTGAACGCAAAACAAGTACGAAGTTGTACTAAGTTAATAAAATATTGAATAGCCGGTGTAACAGATGAGTTTTCGTCCGAAACCCTGATACTTCGTAAGAGATTGTCCAGTTTGTACACGAAGTGTATCCAGTTTTTTCCATACCCTCTCTACTTTTTTGCACATGCTATGCGAGTGAAATGATGATACCTTGTCAAGTTTCAACCTTTTCAGAGTTCATTTTGTAGTGATTTTCACTTTCACGGTGACTTAGTTCCGAAAACAAATCAGTAAATGCATCAAAAATAGCAAATTATGTCAGAAAGGGTTGAAAGTTGATGACGTGGATTTTAATTGTGCATCTGAATGCAAAAGAAGTCCGGAGTTGTACTAAGTTATTAAAATATTGAATAGCTGGTGTAAAAGATGAATTTTCGTCCAAAACCCTGATACTTCGTAAGAGATTGTCTAGTTTGTACACAAAGTGCATCCAGTTTTTGCTATAACCCTCTCTACTTTTTTTGCACGTGCTATGCGGGTGAAATGATGATACCTTGCCAAGTTTCAACCTTTTCAGAGTTCATTTTGTAGTGATTTTCACTTTCACGGTGATTTAGCTCTGAAAACAAATCAGTAAATGCATTGAAAATAGCAAATTATGTCAGAAAGGGTTGAAAGTTGATGATGTGGATTTGATTTGTGAATCTGAACGCAAAAGAATTCTAGAGTTGTACTAAGTTATTAAAATGTTGAATAGCCGGTGTAACAGATGAGTTCTCGTCAGAAACCCTGATACTTCGAAAGAGATGGTCCAGTTTATACACGAAGTGCATCCAGTTTTTGTCGTAACCCTCTCTACTTTTGTGCACATGCTATGAGGTTGAAATGATGATACCTTGCCAAATTTCAACCTTTTCAAAGTTCATTTTGTAGTGATTTTCACTTTCACGGAGATTTAGCTCTGAAAACAAATCAGTAAATGCATCAAAAATAGCAAATTATGTCACAAAGGGTTGAAAGTTGATGATGTGGATTTGAATTGTGCATCTGAACGCAAAACATGTCCGAAGTTGTACTAAGTTATTAAAATATTGAATAGCCGGTGTAACAGATATGTTTTCGTCCGAAACCCTGATACTTCGCAAGAGATTGTCCAGTTTGTACACGAAGTGCATCCAGTTTTTGCCGTAACTCTCTCTACTTTTTTGGACATGCTATGAGGGTGAAATGATGATACCTTGCCACGTTTCAACCTTTTCAAAGTTCATTTTGTAGTGATTTTCACTTTCACAGTGATTTAGCTCTGAAAAGAAATCAGTAAATGCATCGAAAATAGCAAATCATGTCACAAAGGGTTGAAAGTTGATGGCGTAGATTTGAATTGTGCATATGAACGCAAAAGAAGTTCAGAGTTGTACTAAGTTATTAAAATATTGAATAGCCGGTGTAACAGATGAGTTTTCGTCCTAAACGCTGATATTTCGTAAGAGATTGTCCAGTTTGTACACGAAGTGCATCCAGTTTTTGCCGTAACCCTCTCTACTTTTTTGCACATGCTATGCGGGTGAAATGATGATACCTTGCCAAGTTTCAACCTTTTTGAGAGTTCATTTTGAAGTGCTTTTCACTTTCACGGTTATTTAGCTCTGAAAACAAATCAATAAATGCATCGAAAATAGGAAATTATGTTAGAAAGGGTTGAAGTTGATGACGTGGATTTGAATTGTGCATCTGAACGCAAAAATGTCCGGAGTTATACTAAGTTATGAAAATATTGAATAGCCGGTGTAACAGATGAGTTTTCGTCCGAAGCCGTGATACTTCGTAAGAGATTGTCCAGTTTGTACACGAAGTGCATCCAGTTTTTGCCGTAACCCTTTCTACTTTTTTGCACATGCTATGCGGGTGAAATGATGATACCTTGCCAAGTTTCAACCTTTTCAGAGTTCATTTTGTAGTGATTTTCACTTGCACGGTGATTTAGTTCTGAAAACAAATCAGTAAATGCATCGAAAATAGCAAATTATGTCACAAAGGGTTGAAAGTTGATGACGTGGATTTGAATTGTGCATCTGAACACAAAAGAAGTCTGGAGTTTTACTAAGTTATTAAAATATTGAATAGCCGATGTAATAGATGAGTTTTCGTCCGAAACCCTGATACTTCGTAAGAGAGTGTCCAGTTTGTACACGAAATGCATCCTGTTTTTGCCGTAACCCTCTCTACTTTTTTGCACATGCTATGCGTGAAATGATGATACCTTGCAAAATTTTAACCTTTTCAGAGTTCATTTTGTAGTGATTTTCACTTTCACAGTGATTTAGCTCTGAAACCAAATCAGTAAATGCATCGAAAATAGCAAATTATGTCAGAAAGGGTTGAAAGTTGATGATGTGGATTTGAATTGTGCATCTGAATGCAAAAAAAGTCCAGAGTTGTACTAAGTTATTAAAATATTGAATAGTCAGTGGAACAGATGAATTATCGTCCGAAACTCTGATACTTCGTAAGAGATTGTCCAGTTCGAAACGGCTCGTATGTAAACATGTAAAAATATACATAAAAATACATTGATCAGTACTGCCTTTCAGCCAAAACGCGCTACTGCTACAGAGAAATACATCAAAAATACATTGATCCTCAATGATCTTCTTGTGTACAATCTGAATTGTCGATATGAGTCCTCTTCGATAGGAACTGGAGAAGACTCATATTGCGGCCACAAATTCTACTTATGACTAGTGCAATCATCATTAGTACTATGGATATTCAAAGAGTTCATACTAACAACATTCCAACCATGCTCATCATTCAAAGATTTGGTGCCAAACATTTTATAGACTTCTTGTTCTAGCACTTGAGCATAGTTTTCCTTTCCATCATTCTCACGAAAGATATTAAAAAGATGAAGCGTATGAGGCAAACTCAATTACATTTTTTTGGTAGTTTTATTTTATAAACTAAACTAGTGATAAAACAAGAAACTAAAAGATTCAATTGCAGGATCTAAAGATATACCTTCAAGCACTCACCTCCCCAGCTACGGCGCCAGAAAAGAGCTTGATGTGTAGTACGCAACCTTCTCCTTGTAAACGTTGTTGGGCCTCCAAGTGAAGAGGTTTGTAGGACAGTAGAAAAGTTCCCTCAAGTGGATGACCTAAGGTTTATCAATCCGTGGGAGGCGTAGGATGAAGATGGTCTCTCTCAATCAACCCTGCAACCAAATAACAAGGAGTCTCTTGTGTCCCCAACACACCCAATACAATGGTGAATTGTATAGGTGCACTAGTTCGGTGAAGATATGGTGACACAAGTGCAATATGGATGGTAGATATAGGTTTTTGTAATCTGAAAAACAACAAGGTAACAAGTAATAGTAGTGAGCGTAAACGGTATTGCAATGCTAGGAAACAAGGCCTAGAGTTCATACTTTCACTAGTGCAAGTTTTCTCAACAATAATAATATAATTGGATCATATAACTATCCCTCAACATGCAACAAAGAGTCGCTCCAAAGTCACTAATAGCCGAGAACAAACGAAGAGATTATTGTAGGGTACGAAACCACCTCACAGTTATCCTTTCTGATCGATCTATTCAAGAGTCTGTAGTAAAATAACACGAAGCTATTCTTTCCGTTCAATCTATCCTAGAGTTCGTACTAGAATAACACCTTTATATACAAATCAACCAAAACCCTAATGTCACCTAGATACTCCAATGTCACCTCAAGTATCCCTAGGTATGATTATACGATATGCATCACACAATCTCAGATTCATCTATTCAAACCAACACAAAGTACTTCAAAGAGTGCCCCAAAGTTTCTACCGGAGAGTCAAGACGAAAATGTGTGCTAACCCCTATGCATAAGTTCATTGAACTCGCAAGTTGATCACCAAAACATACATCAAGTAGATCACGTGAATATCCCATTGTCACCACAGATAAGCACGGCAAGACATACATCAAGTGTTCTCAAATCCTTAAAGACTCAATCCGACAAGACAACTTCAAAGGGAAAACTCAATTCATCACAAGAGAGTAGAGGGGGAGAAACATCATAAGATCCAACTATAATAGCAAAGCTCGCGATACATCAAGATTGTATCACCCCAAGAACAAGAGAGAGAGAGAGAGATCAACCACATAGCTACTAGTACATACCCTCATCCCCGATGGTGAACTACTCCCTCCTCGTCATGGAGAGCACTGAGGGAGTCCTGGATTAGGGGGTCCTCGGACAGCCGGACTATATATTTTGGCCGGACTGTTGCACTATGAGGATACAAGATTCAAGACTTCATCCCGTGTCCGGGTGGGACATTCCTTGGCGTGGAAGGCAAGCTTGGCAATTCGAATGTTAGACCTCCTTCTCTATAACCGACTCTGTGTAACCCTAGCCCCCTCTGGTGTCTATATAAACCGGAGGGTTTAGTCCGTAGGACAACAACAATCATAATCATAATCTAGCTTCTAGGGTTTAGCCTCTACGATCTCATGGTAGATCAACTCTTGTAATACTTATATCATCAAGAGCAATCAAGCAGGAAGTAGGGTATTACGTCCATCGAGAGGGCCCGAACCTGGGTAAACATTGTGTCCCCCGCCTCCTGTTAGCCTTAGACGCACAGTTTGGGACTCCCTACCCGAGATCCGCCGGTTTTGGCACTGACATTGGTGCTTTCATTGAGAGTTCCACTGTGCCGTCACGATAAGGCTTGATGGCTCCTTCAATCATCTGCAACGATGCGATCTAGGGTGAGGGTTTTCTCCCCGGACAGATCTTTGTATTCGGCGGCTTCGTACTACGGGCCGACTCGCCTGGCCATCTGGAGCAGATCGATAGCTACGCCCCTGGCCATCTGGTTAGGTTTGGAAGCATGAACTATACTGCCGACATCCGCGGAGACTTGATCTTCGATGGATTCGAGCCCATGTCAGGTGCGCCAAACAGTCAAGATGAGCATGACTTAGATCTGCCAACGGACGGTGTTCAAGAGAACACACCTATAGCTGCCATGGCCTTGGAGCCGGAGCAGATCGCGCCATCCGAGAACAGGTGGATAGACCCCGCCTCGGAGGTCGCACACTCAACGGCGATAGATCCGAACACTGACTTCACCTCCTATGAGGCTTGTGTCATCGGACCCACAGACTCGTCTCCGGCCACACGCTCTGAACCGCGTGCGTCCGTGCCTATCGAATCTGATTGGGCACCGATCATGGAGTTTACCTCCACGGCTATCTTTCAGCACTCGCCCTTGGGCGATGTGCTAAACTCATTGAGGTCTCTCTCCTTGTAAGGAGACTCTTGGCCGAACTATGTCCGGCCGGAGTGGGAAGCGGACGACGAAGAAATTCGTTCCCCACCCACCACCCACTTAATAGCCACTGTCGATGACTTAACCGACACGCTTGACTTCGACTCCGAAGACATCGATGGTATGGACGACGATGCAGGAGAAGAACAGGAACCACCGCCTAAAGGGCGTTGAACAGCCCCTCATCATATGATATATACATGGTGGATACACCCAAAGAAAATAACAACAAGGAACTAGAGGATGCAACGAAGGGTAAGCCCCTCGAGAATCAACCAAAGCGACGACGTCGGCGCCGCTCCAAATCCCGCCTCAGCAAAAACAGTGATAACAGCGCAAGAAAGAATAATACCCCGGTCGACTCCAAAGGAAACGACGACCCCATGGACCCAGTGATGGAGCAGGATGAGCCAGGGGACGGCGAACATAGTCTGTAGCCGATGTCCAATCACGGCGATGCCGAGGGTAAAACATCAACCTATCTCCGGAGAGGAGAACAATCCGGACGACGATGCACACATCATCCCGAAAAGGCACTTGGAACAAGAGAACCTCCATAGAAGGCTTATTGCCACCGCGAGGAGCTTGAAGAAGCAGAAGCAAAGGCTTAAGGCCGCGCAGGATACGCTCAACCGTAGATGGAACAAAGTGCTCGACACTGAAGAAAAATACGGTGGCGATCGCCGCACAAAGAGCTATCCAAAGCGCAAGCTGCTGCCCGAATTCGACGACGAGGCTATAGAGCCCATTCAGCCGAAAAATAAAACGGCCGATCAGCCGGACCGACCACCCCGTGGCCGCGATAGGGCGGCTAATGACACCGCCCACAAGTCAGCACAAGATTTACGTGAGCACCTGGACAAAAAAGCCGGTACGGCCAGGTCCATCTACGGATCTAGGAAGTGCGCTCCGGCACAGGATCATGGCCGCCCAAACGACTATACTAACCGAATAACAGCTCGGAATCAAAACAGAACACTACAACCGTCAGAAGAATGCCATGACACATCCAAATACAAGGGGTGCCGCGCATCCCCTGTGCTTCACCGATGAGGTGCTGGATCATGAATTTCCAGAGGGATTCAAACCCGTGAACATAGAGGCATACGACGGAATGACAGACCCTAGGGTATGGATTGAGGACTTTATCCTTCACATCCACATGGCTCGCGGAGATGATCTCCACGCCATCAAATACCCGCCCCTCAAGTTGAAAGGACCAGCTCGGCACTGGTTGAAAAGCCTCCTCGAAAAATCAATTGGAACTTGGGAAGAGCTTGAGGATGCTTTTTGGGCTGATTTTCAAGGGACCTATGTCCGACCTCCGGATGCAGACAATTTAAGTCAGATAATTCAATAGCCCGGAGAGTCATCCCAAAAGCTTTGGAACAGATTTATCAATAAGAAGAATCAAATCATCGACTGCCCGGATGCCAGAGCCCTAGCGGGTTTCAAACACAGTTTCTAAGACGAATGGCTCGCCAGACACCTCGGCCAGGAAAAACCAAGGACAATGGCAGCCCTAACAAGCCTTATGACCCGCTTTTGCGTGGACGAGGACAGTTGGCTGGCCCATAGCGGCACCAGCGACCCAGGCACATCCGAAGTCAGGGATGGCAACAGGAATCCGCGACGCAATAAAAGCAAGCGTTGAAACAATGAAGACAGCCCAGACAACACGACCATAAAAGCCGGATTCAGGGGCTCTCGACCCGGTCAACGGAAAAAGCCATTTAAAGGCAGCAGAGATGGACTGTCCAACCTAAACAAGATTCTGGACAGATTATGCCAGATTCATGGCACCCCTGAAAAACCTGCAAATCACACCAACAGAGAATGCTGGGTCTTCAAGTAGGCCGGCAAACTAAATGCCGAACACAAGGGAAGGGAGACGCCAAGTGAAGACGAGGATGGGCCTCGCCAGCCGAACACTGGGGGACAGAAAAAATTTCCACCAGAGGTCAAAACAGTGAAGATGATCTACGCAACTCACATACCAAAGAGGATACGCAAACGCGCACTCCGAGATGTATACGCTGTAGAGCCCATCGCCCCCAAGTTCAACCCTTGGCCGGCCTGCCCGATCACCTTTGATCGCAGGGATCATCCAACTAGTATCTGGCCTGGAGGATCGGCTGCCTTGGTGCTCGACCCAATAATTAACGGATACCATCTCACCCGAGTCCTTATGGACGGCGGCAGTAGTCTCAATCTGATATATCAGGACACTGTCTGCAAAATGGGGATACACCCGTTGAGAATCAGCCAAAGTAATACTACCTTTAAAGGAGTAATACCAGGCGTAGAGGCCCGCTACACGGGCTCTCTAGTACTAGAGGTTGTATTCGGTTCTCCCAACAACTTCCGAAGCGTTGAATTAATCTTCGACATCGCTCCATTCTGAATACGGCACAACGGAGACAAAGGCGCAGACGTGCAACAGGGCCTCGCTCAAAGGTTTCTTTTCAGATTAAGACCCTGTGTAAACCTTTTTTAATGTATCTTGTTGCTTCATACCCTCCGGGCACTTAACACAACCGAGAGGGATACTGGCGTCATTGGCATTTCGTCACGCCAGACTAATGCACGTACCTGGAAATTCAGGGATCATTATCGAGGGCGTTACTTAGCCCAGTATATGTTGTAAAGTACGAATACCTTAGGGAGTGTTCGGTGTCGCGAGTTTGGCCTTATATGCATCAGCTCCGAATCATGTCTTTGGTCAATAGTTGGGTTTTCCCGGCTCCCGTGTTTTGCTACCTTACGTTCCCCTCTATCGGCTAAGGTGGTACCGGGAGAACTACTGCGATTGTTCCCTAGTTCATCCGGATGAGCACCTCAGTAGAGAAAGCCGAAAACTGACTGTCATGATAAAGCGCGAGACTGGTCAACCACTCAATGACTCAGCAGAATCTTCGCGATTCCGCCGCATTAATGAAGGACCGGTTTCCCGGTCATGTACGTACGCGCACCGTATTCGGATGAACACGGAAGTACCAGTGGCTATATAGTAGCCCCACCATCAAACTCCTATGGCTAAGTGAAAGTGTTAAAGCTATATAGTCTGATTGCCTTGTTCGCCACGCTATCACCTCCTTCATGGACCAAGACGTTGGATCAAGTGTGAGTAGGCGCTTTTCCGAACACCCCCGCATAACATGCGTGGGGGCTGAAGCCGACGACAGCAAACTTTCAGGTTATATACATACATAAACAGCCACACAGGAGGCACTATAATACTTTCGAGCAAAAGTATAAACCCAGCCTTTATAATCAAAATAGCATTGTTTTTACAATTCAGATACATGTCACTCGAACATGGTACTCTTTGAGCACTGAGCCTCTATTAAACGGGTGCCTTCTAGGACTTCTTCAAAATAGTGCTCGGCCGAGTCCCGGCGTCCGGCCGGCCCCCGGGTTGCAATAGCGGTGGCCTCCATCCCTGCCCAATATGTCTTAACACGGGCAGGAGCCATCCGCGCACCCTCTATGCACGCTGACCTCTTTACAATGTTGATATGCGGCACATCACCAAGGAATCGTTGCACTAAACCAAAATAACTATCCGGCCTTGGTTCCTTCAGCCAAAGATGATCCATGACAGACCTCATGGAAAGCCTGGACAACCTATTGAGCTCGGACCACTCGGCCATTTGTTCATTCAACAACAACAGACGCGTTGGAGCACTGAACTGCGACCAGAACAACCTTTCCACCTCATGATCTTTCTGATCTTTGAAAAACTTAGTCGCATCAGCAGCACTCTTTGCCAAGTCCAAGTACACGTCTGCAGCACTCCATAATTGATCTAGAGGGGCATACTTCAGATCTCCGAACTTCGTCCACAACAAGAAGGGACTCCCAGCCATGATATCTCCGGCTTGACAAAGCTCCACCCTTGCCGCTCTGATTTCAGAGCGAGTTTCCTTGGCTGCTTCCAAGGCCTTCTTTAGATCAGCCGCTTTCGCTTGGCTTTCCTTTTCGAGGAGCTCATATCGGCCGGTGGCATCTTTCAGCTCAACAACCATCTTGGCTATTTTATCTTCGCTCTGGTGATGAGGAGCCTGTTCGGCTCTTAACTCTTCGGCTGCCTTTAGGGCGGGTGCATCGCTTCTCCTGTCTTGTTCCTTGGCTCGGGCAAGTTCCGCCCGAAGGGTCTCCATAGCGGCAGTTCCATCTGCATTCATAGCATATTATAGATACTAGCATCATGCTCCTCTTAATATTTGCTGACCACCCGAAAATACATACCCTATGCCTCTTCAAGCCGCTTGTTCATGAGCACGATGTCGGCATCCGCCACGTCAAGCTGTTGCCTCAGTTCAGCAAAATCAGCAGTCTGGCCAGCCGCCGGACCCTCAGCCACCTGCACATAAAAGCAGCACGATCATTACCTAGGACTATGATCCTCTGATTGCCGCCTCTGGAGGGCAACTAGAGTCTCAGGGGCTACTATCTATACAGAGCACACCTAGCGTGTGCGGTACCGTCAAAAATACATATTACTTTGCGTACCTTAAAGCCTCTTAGCAGACTCGTAAAAGCTTCATTCAACCCACTTTTGGTGGATGAAATCCTCTCAAACACCATACCCATTAAGGTATGATGCGCCTCTGAGATAGCCGCTTGCTCCAGAAGACCCATCAGTGTGTTCGGTTGTGCACCGGACAGTCCCGGACTCTTTCTGTTGCTCTCCTTAGGAGCCGAATACTCCGGACTTCGGGTGGCCGAAGAGTTACCTTCTGGCCTTCACGGATCAGGAGAAATCCTCCGTGACGATACCTCGGGGTCGTCCGCCCCATGAGGCGGGGAGGCAGGAGGAGGCGTTTCGCTCTCCATCATCTCCAAAAGAAGATCCCCCAAAGACGAACTCTGTCGAGAAGGGCTACGAGCTGGACTGCAAATATATGTCTGGTTATTGTTCTCAAAGATAAAGGAGGATATATTTACCAAGGTACTTCCGTTCACTTACAGCTCGGTTGAGGGCTGGCCCCCTTGCGGGCGCTGTGCGGTAAGGACGCCCTCCGGGGTAGGGCACCCTGGCGAAGGTTTCTTCCCTCGTTTGGAAACCTCCGTTTCCAAGTCTTCAGAGGTGGCCCTTTCCTTTCCTTGGGGAGAGGGGATTCTAGATTCACCTCCCGGATTATCCTCCTTCGCGGAGACACTAATTCCCTCGGTTTGGATATGTAATGTGTGAAGCACGCTTTCGGCTTCTTTATTCCTCCCTTCATCTTCTCCTGATGGCACTTGATAAGGTGTGTGCTCAAGCATCCTAGTTAGTACATGATCCGGTGAGCCTTCAGGAAGGGGGGCCGAACACCTGATCCTCTCCGCCTTTCTTTTCTAGTCCTGGCCGAGAGCAATTTTTTAGAATGATGTTGTGACAAATAAAAAGACAGCATGTTCAGTCGCGGAATTACTTACTTGGGTATCCTGACGGTTGCAGTTGAGGCCCGCATCCTCGGTGGTGTCCGGACACTTTATTCATGATCCGAAGAACAATCCATACATCTCTTCGAGTGTCACGCTGAAGAATTGTTGAATAGTTCGTGGTCCTTCCGGGTTGAACTCCCACATATAGAGAGATCGACGATGGCATGGCAGGACCCAACAAACTAGCATTACTTGCATTACCTTGACAAGACTGACATCCCTCTCGAGGAGATCTCAGATGCGGCTTTGCAATGTAGCACGTCATTAACTGGCCCCCAGTCCAGTCCCTTGTTGACCCATGACACCAATTGGGGCGGAGGGCCTGAACGGAAGGCGGGGGTGGCCGCCCGCTTTGGACCTTGGGGAGATGTGATGTAAAACCACCCCGTTGCCATAAGTCAGACACCTCCGGGAAGGAACCCTTTAGCCATAGGGCGTCAGCGCCTTTGCTTATTGTAGCGCCTCCGCACTCTGCGTGTCACCCATCGATCATCCTCGGCTTCACATTGAAGGTCTTGAGCCATAAGCCGAAGTGTGGGGTGATGCGGAGGAAGGCCTCACACACGACGATAAACAACGAGATGTGAAGGATGGAATCTGGAGCTAGATCACAGAAATCTAGCCCGTAATAGAACATGAGCCCTCTAACAAAGGGATCAAGACTAAAGCCTAGCCCTTAGAGGAAGTGGGAAACAAATACGAAACTCTCATTGGGTTCGGGAGTGGGGATGACCTGCCCTTGAGCAGGCAGCCTGTGCGGGATTTCAACGGTGAGATACCTGGCCTCCCTAAGCTTCTTGATGTCCTCCTCTGTGATAGAGGAGGCCATCCACCGGCCTTGAAGGTTGGATCCGAACATGGTTGAAGGTCCGAAGCGCTTAGCCTGAGCCTTGGGTGTTGGAACTCGAGGTGGGGGAGGGAAGGATCGAGCATGGGAAGAAAAAGGACAGGCCTTGGCCCCTTTATAAAGAGAGCGAATATCAAGCGTCCTCCGTGTGGCTGTTTGGAACTTGCCTAAAATCGAGGAGTCATACTAACAAGCACGGTTGGGTTACCCACACCCGTATTGATGAGAATCCCGTGATAAGGGGAACACGATCTCTGCTTCGACAAGACATGCCAATAAAACCGCCTCACAACACGTGCAGTGGCAAGCTGGGAAAACGGTTCGTAATGACTGGGCCGCGGCGTGATGTCACGCTATGAAAAGTTGTCAGCAGATTAGATTTGTGGAATATTGTGCTCTCTACAGTGGTATGTGGAAATTATTTTGCAGAGCCGGACATGATCGTCATATTCAAGATCTTCTATGGAGTATTCATAGAAGGAACCCGCCCTGCAATGCCGAGGAAAATCTGTGCGCCGGACTCATCCTCATTGAAGCCTGGTTCAGGGGCTACTGAGGGAGTCCTGGATTAGGGGGTCCTCGGACAGCCAAACTATATATTTTGGCCGGACTGTTGGACTATGAAGATACAAGATTGAAGACTTTGTCTCGTGTCCGGGTGGGACTCTCCTTGGCGTGGAAGGCAAGCTTGGCAATTTGGATGTGTAGATCTCCTTCTCTGTAACCGACTCTGTGTAACCCTAGCCCCCTCCGGTGTCTATATAAACCGGAGGGTTTTGTCCATAGGACAACAACAATCATAATCATAGGCTAGCTTCTAGGGTTTAGCCTCTACGATCTCGTGGTAGATCAACTCTTGTAATACTCATATCATCAAGATCAATCAAGCAGGAAGTAGG
Source organism: Triticum dicoccoides (assembly GCF_002162155.2). Classification (NCBI taxonomy): domain Eukaryota; kingdom Viridiplantae; phylum Streptophyta; class Magnoliopsida; order Poales; family Poaceae; genus Triticum; species Triticum dicoccoides. The sequence continues at coordinate 746,920,529 of NC_041383.1, read as the reverse complement.
GTATTACCTCCATCGAGATGGCCCGAACCTGGGTAAACATTGTGTCCCCCGCCTCCTGTTAACATTAGCCTTAGACGCACAGTTCGGGACCCCTACCCGAGATCCGCCGGTTTTTGACACCGACAAGCGCCGGGATGATGAAGATGGCCACCAGTGAGGGATCCCCCCTCTGGCAGGGTGCCAGAACAGGGTCCCGATTGGTTTTTGGTGGCTACAGAGGCTTGCGGCGGCGGAACTCCCGATCTATGGTGCTGCTCGATGTTTTTAGGGTATATGGATATATATATAGGTGAAAGAAGTCGGTCAGGGGAGCCACGATGGGCCCACGAGGGTGGGGGGCGCGCCCAGGGGGGTAGAGCGCGTCCCTGACCCTCGTGGCCACCTCGAAGCTTCTGGGCACGCCCCTGACCCTCGTGGCCACCTCGAAGCTTCCCTGACGTCTACTCCAAGTCTCCTGGATTGCTTCCATTCCAAAAATAACTCTCCCAAAGGTTTCATTCCGTTTGGACTCCGTTTGGTATTCCTTTTCTTCGAAACACTGAAATAGGCAAGAAAATAGCAATTTGGGCTGGGCCTCCAGTTAATAGGTTAGTCCCAAAAATAATATAAAACTGCTTAGTAAAGCCCATAAAGATCCAAAACAGATAATATAATAGCATGAATACTTCATAAATTATAGATACATTGGAGACGTATCAATACTCCAATGTCACCACAAGTATCTGTGGGTATGATTGTACGATGTGCATCACACAATCTCAGATTCATCTATTCAACTAACACAAAGAACTTCAAAGAGTGCCCCAAAGTTTCTACCGGAGAGTCAAGACGAAAACATGTGCCAACCCCTATGCATAGATTCCCAAGGTCACGGAATCCGCAAGTTGATCGCCAAAACACACATCAAGTGAATCAACAGAACACCCCCATTGTCACCACGGGTATCCCACCCAAGACATACATCAAGTGTTCTCAAATCCTTAAAGACTCAATCCAATAAGATATCTTCAAAGGGAAAACTAAATCCATTACAAGGAAGTAGAGGGGGGAGAAACATCATAAGATCCAACTATAGTAGCAAAGCTCGCGATACATCAAGATCGTGCCAAATCAAGAACAAGAGAGAGAGAGAGAGATCAAACACATAGCTACTGGTACATACCCTCAGCTCCGAGGGTGAACTACTCCCTTCCTCATCATGGAGAGCATCGGGATGATGAAGATGGCCACCGGTGATGATTCCCCATTCTGCCAGGGTGCCGGAACAGGGTCCCGATTGGTTTTTGGTGTCTACAGAGGCTTGCGGCGGCGGAACTCCCGATCTAGGTTATGTTCTAGAGGTTTGGGGATTTATAGGAGAGGTTGGCGTCGAGAACAAGTCAGGGCGCCCCACAGGGAGTCCATGAGGCAGGGGGCGCGCCCTAGGGAGGGGGGCGCCCTCCATCCTCGTGGGGCCCATGGGACTCCCCTCCGGTAACTCTTCGTTCTAGTATTTTTTATATTTTCTAGAAAAAATCTCCGTTGATTTTCAGCGCATTCCGAACTTTCATTTCTGCAGAAAAACAACACCACGGTAGTTCTGCTGAAAACAACGTCAGTCTGGGTTAGTTCTAACCAAATCATGGAAAAATATTATAAACATTTCATGAATACATCAAAAATTATAGATATGTTGGAGACGTATCAGCATCCCCAAGTTTAATTCCTGCTCATCCTCGAGTAGGTAAATGATAAAAACATATTTTTTTATGTGGAATGCTACCTAACATATTTATCAAAGTAATCTTCTCTATTGTGGCAAGAATATTCAGATCCATAAGATTCAAAACAAAAGTTTAATATTGACATAAAAACAATAATACTTCAGGCATACTAACAGAGCAATCATGTCTTCTCAAAATAACATGGCCAAAGAAAGCTATCCTTACAAAATCATATAGTCTGGCTATGCTCTATCTTCATCACGCAAAATATTTAAATCATGCACAACCCGGTTTGAGCCAAGCAATTGTTTCATACTTTAGTATTCTCAAACTTTTTTAACTTTCACGCAATACATGAGCGTGAGCCATGGACATAGCACTATAGGTGGAAAAGAATGGTGGTTGTGGAGAAGATAAAAAAGGAGAAGATAGTCTCACATCAACTAGGCGTATCAACGGCTATGGAGATTCCCATCAATATATATCAATGTGAGTGAGTAGGGAATGCCATGCAACGGATGCACTAGAGCTATAAGTGTATGAAAGCTCAAAAAGAAACTAAGTGGGTGTGCATCCAACTCGCTTGCTCACGAAGACCTAGGGCATTTTTAGGAAGCCCATCATTGGAATATACAAGCCAAGTCTATAATGTAAAATTCCCACTAGTATATGAAAGAGACAAAATAGGAGACTCTCTATAATGAAGATCATGGTGCTACTTTGAAGCACAAGTGTGGTAAAAGGATAGTAACATTGCCCCTTCTCTCTTTTTCTCTCATTTTTTGGGCCTTCTCTTTTTTTGGCCTCTTATTTTATTTTATTTTTATCCGGAGTCTCATCCTGACTTGTGGGGGAATCATAGTCTCCATCATCCTTTCCTCACTGGGACAATGCTCTAATAATGAACATCATCACACTTTTATTTACTTACAACTCAAGAATTATAACTCAATACTTAGAAAAAAATATGACTCTATATGAATGCCTCCGGCGGTGTATCGGGATGTGCAATGATTCAAGAGTGACATGTATGAAAGAATAATGAACGGTGGCTTTGCCACAAATACGATGTCAACTACATGATCATGCAAAGCAACATGACAATGATGGAGCGTGTCATAATAAATGAAAGGGTGGTAAGTTGAATGGCAATATATCTCGGAATGGCTATGGAAATTCCATAATAGGTAGGTTTGGTGGCTGTTTTGAGGAAGGTAATGGTGGGGTGTATGGTACCGGTGAAAGTTGCGCTACACAAGAGAAGCTAGTAATGGTGGAAGGGTGAGAGTGCGTATAATCCATGGACTCTATGTTAGTCATAAATAACTCACATACTTATTGCAAAAATCTACAAGTCATCAAAACCAGGTACTACACACATGCTCCTAGGGGAAGGGTTGGTATGAGTTAACCATCGTGCAATCCCGATCTCCACACAAAGGATGACAATCGATAAATAAATCATGCTCCGACTTCATCACATAATGATTCACCATACGTGCATGCTACGGGACTCACAAACCTTAACACAATTATTTCTCAAATTCACAATTACTCCACTATCATGACTCTAATATCACCATCCTCATATCTCAAAACAATCATAAGGAATCAAACTTCTCATAGTATTCAATGCACTTTATATGAAAGTTTTTATTATATCCCTCCAGGATGCCCATCATATTAGGACTAAATTTATAACCAAAGAAAATTACCATGCTGTTATAAAGACTCTCAAAATATTATAAGTGAAGCATGAGAGTTCATCAATTTCTTCAAAACAAAACCACCGGCGTGCTCTAAAAAGATATAAGTGAAGCACTAGAGCAAATGACAAACTACTCCGAAAGATATAAGTGTAGATCAATGAGTAGTCGAATAATTGTGCAACTATGGGAAGACTCTATAACATTTAATAATTTCAGATCCTGGGATATTATTCAAACAGCAGCCAAAACAAAATAAAACAAAATGACGCTCCAAGCAAAACACATATTATGTGGTGAATAAAAATATAGCTCCAAGTAAAGTTACCGACGAACGAAGATGAAATAGGGGATGCCATCCGGGGCATCCCCAAGCTTAGTCTCTTGGTTATGCTTGAATATTACCTTGGAGTGCCTTGGGCATCCCTAATCTTAGGCTCTTGCCACTCCTTATTCTGTAGTGCATCAAAACTTCACCCAAAATTTGAAAACATCACAACACAAAACTCAATAGAAAATCTTATGAGAACCGTTAGTATAAGAGAATAAATCACCACTTTTGGTACTGTTGTGAACTCATTCTAAATTAATATTTGTGTAATATATTATGTATTCCAACTTCTACATGGTTCATACCCTCCGATACTACTCATAGATTCATCAAAAATAAGCAAACAACACATAGAAAACAGAATCTGTCAAAAACAGAACAGTCTATAGTAATCTGTAACTCTCGAATGCTTCTATAACTCCAAAAATTCTGAAATAAATTTGTTGACATGAGGAATTTGTCTACTAATCTTCTGCAGAAAGAATCAACTCAAAATCCCTCTTCCGTAAAAAATGACAGCTAATCTCGTGAGTGCAAAGTTTCTGTTTTTTACAGCAAGATCACATTAACTTTCACCCAAGTGTTTCCAAAGGTTCTACTTGGCACTTTATTGAAACAAAAGATATAAAACATGATTAATACAGTAGATTAATCATGTGGACACACAAAAATAGTAGGGGTAAATACTGGGTTGTCTCCCAACAAGTGCTTTTCTTTAATGCCTTTCTAGCGAGGCATGATGATTTCAACGATGCTCACATAAAAGATAAGAATTGAAACATAATAGGAGCATCATGAAGAATATGACTAGCATATTTAAGTCTAACCCACTTCCTATTACTAGGGATTTTGTGAGCAAACAACTTATGGGAACAATAATTAACTAGCATAGGAAGGCAAAACAAGCATAACTGCAAGATTTTAAGCACATAGAGAGGAAACTTGATATTATTGCAATTCCTACAAGCATATGTTCCTCCTTCATAATAAATTTCAGTAGCATCATGAATGAATTCAACAATATAAATATCACATAAAGCACTATTTTCATAATGCAAAAGCATAGAATTTTTATTACTCTCCACATAAGACAATTTCTTCTCATGGATAGTAGTGGGAGCAAACTCAACAAAATAACTATCTTGTGAGGCATAATCCAATTGAAAATTAAAATCATGATGACAAGTTTCGTGGTTATCATTATTCTTTATAGCATACATGCCATCACAATAATCATCATATATAGCAACTTTGTTCTCATAATCAATTGGAACCTCTTCCAAAATAGTGGATTCATCACTAAATAAAGTCATGACCTCTCCAAATCCACTTTCATAAATATAATCATCATAAATAGGAGGCATGCTTTCATCATAATAAATATTCTCATCAAAACTTGGGGGACTAAAATTATCATCTTCACCAAACATATCATCCCCAAGCTTGTGGCTTTGCATATCATTAGCAGCACGAATATTCAAGCAATACATACTAACAACATTGCAATCATGCTCATCATTCAAAAATTTAGTGCCAAACATTTTAATGCATTCTTCTTCTAGAAATTGAGCACAATTATCGGAATCCTCATTTTCACGAAAGACATTAAAAATATGAAGCATATGAGGCACCCTCAATTCCATTTTTTGTAGTTTTCTTTTATAGACTAAACTAGTGATAACACAAGAAACTAAAACATTCAATTGCAAGATCTAAAGATATACCTTCAAGCACTAACCTCCCCGGCAACGGCACCAGAAAAGAGCTTGATGTCCACTACACAACCTTCTTCTTGTAGACGTTTGTTGGGCCTCCAAGTGCAGAGGTTTGTAGGACCGTAGCAAATTTCCCTCAAGTGGATGACCTAAGGTTTATCAATCCGTGGGAGGAATATGATGAAGATGGTCTCTCTCAAACAACCCTGCAACCAAATAAATAATAGTCTCTTCTGTCCCCAACACACCCAATACAATGGTAAATTGTGTAGGTGCACTAGTTCGGCGAACAAATGGTGATACTAGTGCAATATGGATGGTAGGTATAGGTTTTTGTAATCTGAAAATATAAAAAACAGCAAGATAACAAGTAACAAAAGTTGAGCGTAAATAGTATTGCAATGCTAGGAAACAAGGCCTAGGGATAGCTAGTGCAAAGCTGGTTAAACAAAAGGGCTTTCACTAGTGCAAAGCTGGTTAAACAAAACTAGGGATAGCTAGCAGGTATTTTCTAAAGGTTCAAAAAGAAGGTATTTCAAAAGGGCTTTGGTAAAGGAGGTTCACCTTGCCTGCTTTCCTTGTCCTCCGTTCATCGATATCCTATAATAACATAATTAGATCATATAACAATCCCTCAACGTGCAACAAAGAGTCGCTCCAAAGTCACTAATAGCGTAGAAACAACGAAGAGATTATTGTAGGGTACAAAACCACCTCAAAGTTATTCTTTCTGATAAATCCTTTGGGCTATTCCTATAAGTGTCATAAATAGCCCTAGAGTTCATAGTAAAATAACACCTTAAGACACACATCAACCAAAACCCTAATGTCACCTAGATACTCCAATGTCACCACAAGTACCCGCGGGTACGATTATACGATATGCATCACACAATCTCAGATTCATCTATTCAACTAACACAAAGAACTTATGAGAGTGCCCCAAAGTTTCTACCGCAGAGTCAAGACGAAAACGTGTGCCAACCCCTGTGCATAGATTCCCAAGGTCACGGAATCCTTAAGTTGATCACCAAAATCATCAGGTTTTAAAGCTCCCATCATTACGAATAACCACAACTTGGGCCACTCTTATTGTTGAGAACTCAGCTGGTCCAGAATGGCCTTCGAAGAAAGCACCCAAGTGCAACGCGCCATCAGACAGTTCAGCAGTGCATGTCTCCAAGAGTCGGGTGACCCACACAGCCCGCATGCCCATGCCGTTGCCATGTTTCTCCTTCTTAACACATCACCCGAGGGTATAGAGTGGCGAGCAAGTCGCCATAGAAAAACCTTGATTTTGCTTGGTACCTCAACTTTCCAGATGGCTTTCCATTCCTTGCTATACCCCTCACTAGTAGATGGTGTCTCTCTTTCTTCAAGCCATCCTTCTCTATCATATTTAATCCGAACTAGCATGCGGTATGCAGACCCTACTAAAATTTTTCCGTGAGGTTCTTCTCCCCAGGACCAGTAATCATCAATTTGTCTTGTGCATAGAGGTATTTTCAGGATTTCTTCCGCATCGAACTAAGTGAACACTGCTCGAATCATCCCCTCTCTCCATGAGGCCGTAGCCATCTCAATAAGGACCGACACCATTTGTGGCGGTGCTAGAACAAACGACATGATTGGTCTCTTGTAGCTTGCTCGTGGATCCAGTTATGGTGCCAGATCCTGGTAGAGGCTCCATCACCAATCCTTCTGATCACACCTTGAGCCAACACATCTCTACCATCTAAAATCGCACGCCAAATCTGAGACGGATGCGACCCCAATTTTGCTTGAAGTAGTGATACTCCTGGATAGTAAGCATCCTTCAGCAGCCTCGCGCTCAATGATTCGGTCTCATTCAATAGTTTCCAGGCCTATTGCGAGAGCAATGCTAAGTTGAAAAGCTCCAATCCCTAAACCCCATTCCTCCCATATGCTTTGGTTTAGTCATGATATCCCATGCTACCCAAGCTGGCTTGCATTTCCCCCCTCTGCTGCCCCACCAGAACTGACGAATCGTAGATGTGATATTGTCACAAAGTCCCCTTGGCAGCCTGAAACAAGACATGGAGAAGACCAGTATTGCTTGAGCTACTGATATTGTCACCAGCTTAAGTACCCACTAGGTGGTGTACTGATTGTCTGGTTAGCAGTTGTTGGGCCTTCAGTTGCGCTTCATTGGGCACTGGGTCTCCTCCTCTTCTGGCCCGTGTGCTGGGATCGTAACAATACCCCATGGTCATTTCTCGTGAAACCTACTCATACACCTCATTCAGATAATTGGACCGAGAGCCCGCTGTTCCTGGTGCACTTCCTCGGCGATGTCCACCAGCCCCTGCACTGCAGCCGCACGGCCGACCGCGGCGGCAACACCATCATCATCAACTAGTACAACACAACTGAAAGCAACCTTCACAAGGTACTACGCTCCGGTACATAGTGCAATCAACAAGAATTTAACCGGACCCGTGCGCATTGCTCTTCTCTATTCGACCCCCATGTCTAACATACCATGGGTGCATATGCACATGGCTTGGCGTGTGGGATGTGAACTGTAGAAAATACAGAACCTACATTATTCGTTGTATTGATCTGACCCTTGTACAAGGTATATATAGGAGTACATGAGAGGTAGAGTCTTGGAGTACAAGACAAATTACATGTGGTTTAAACTAATTCTATCTCTATCTCCTTATCTCTAACTTAAACCCAATTATATTTCTAACATCCCCCCTCAGTCGTAGCAGGAATGAAACGGATGATTGTGACTGAATTTAAAGTCTTACGCTTTTGTCATCTTCTCCGCTGCATCATCTTCAACTACATCTCTAATGGGGAGGCACCTAGGGTGGTGACTGCGTCCCATTCTGGTGCCTTCCTTGTCTCTCCTCTATTCCCTCCCACACTCATAGTGGGAGTGGCATGGATGCTAGTGACGACGCGGATGCTGTTGACTGGTGTTGTTGCCGATGTGTTGTTGTAGACGTAGTCATGTGATGGATGTCGATGTAGCAGATCATGATGTACCCCTGGTCGAGGTAGTCATAGTCGATGATGTAGTCATCGTGGATGATGAAGCCGCACAAAGCTGGAGGCACAAAAAAACACTATGTTGTAGATGACGGAGTTGCAGTCGTGGACGATGTACCTTCGGATGTCAGAGGATGCCATTGGCAATGAATTCACTGGTTTTGCCAGGACCAGAGGAAACCCATCGAGCACACATTGGTTTGACTAGAACCATGTGGCCATGTAGGGGTCGTCACTATAGTGACCCTGTGTTGATGCAGTCGTGTCGTTGTGGATGACGCGGTTGATTGCATCGTCGAGTATGTGTCGTGGACAAAAGCCTGTCAGAGGACGCTAGGTGTCCATCTTGTGGACAAGGTGGCGACTGTGTGTTGACGAAGATGTTGATGAAGACAATGTTGGTGCAGACCTTGGTGATGAAGTGTCAGCATTGGCATTACACCGGCGTGTCAACGATGATGCGTCGCTTGAAGGCATTCCTCCATGGTGACAAAGTGTCAATGTCGTGTCGTGCTGAAGAAGTATGTTGGCTCGTAGCCTGGTGTAGTCGTACAACTCGGAGGAAGGAATTGGCTCGATGAAGAATATCTGGTGCAGATCAGGATGATGTAGCCGTGCTCGATGTAGGTACAGATCGGCGGCGTAGGTTGATGAAGGAGGTCATGTAGCTCGGCTCGGGATGCAGCGCTTGGTGTAGATGACAGTGTCGTAGGCGTTGTAGTATGATGCGTGGAAAACTGCCCTTCCGTGATCCGAGGCATGCATGATCTGCGAGGCGGCCGATGGAGCCTGGATTGGAGTCGAGGACTCAAGGCCGTATGAGTAGCTGCAGTGGAGTCCTTAGTGGCGCTTGCCCGCATCGAGCATGCGTCCGCGGCTTCACGGGCAATGGAGTCCATCTGGTGCGTACAGCAGAAACCTCCGTACGGACTGGCATCAATTTGCATGCGCATGCATCACATCTAGCCCATCTAGGCCACATGTATGCATGCATATGATGAAATCCTCTAGGCGTTCTGGTACTGCATGGCTTCTGTCGGTGATGCTGCAGCCCGCGTGTGGCTTGTGGAGGTCGATGTAGGAGCAAGAGAGCAACGATGAGGCACGATCGATGAAGCCGATTCGGTAGAGGGCTGATGTCTGGCGGCGCCTATCGAGTAGATTGGATCGCACTACTATCGCCCGCTGGGGAAAAAAGGCACAAATTTGACCTCAAAACAAAACTATTTCACAAACTAAACTGCTTTTGAAAGTATTTCACCAAGCTGACCCCTAACGTGCAGCGTCCCACATTAAGGCGCTGCATTCTACTCCCTCCGTTCGGAATTACTTGTCGTGGAAATGGATGTATCTAGACATTTTTTAGTTCTAGATACATCCGTTTCTATGACAAGTAATTCGAAACGAAGGGAGTACTATGCAGCGCCTAACACCCAATGTGCAACGCCTAGCTGTAAGGAGTTGCACAGTAGAGTGCAGCGCCTAGCTGTAAGGAGTTGCACATTAGAGTGCAGCGCCTAGCTGTAAGGAGTTGCACAAAAGGGTCAGTGGTGTAAAATATTTTCAAAAACAGTTTAGTTTGTAAATTACTTTCACTCCAAGGTCAAATTTGTTAATTTTGCCCCTGCTGGGTGTCTTCGTGCTTGTACGCGTGGCCGCCTGCTAAGAGCAACTCTAGCAGACCCCGCAAAACACGCAGACCCGCAAAATTCCAGCGAGTATGCGGGCTCGGTCTAATTTTTCGGCCAGAGCAGAGCCCGCATACTCGCCCGGCCCGCAAAAAAATTGGCCGTGGCCCGCAAACCGCACGCGGCGGCTGCTATATCTACGGTTCCGTGGCTTGTTTGCGGGTCGAAACCATACCCCCACCGCTGTTGAGCCGCGCGATTCCCCACCCCCTTCTCCACATTTCTCATCACCAACGACCACCTCCCCGCCTCCAGCCGCCATGTGGGCCGCATGTGGAGCTCCAGACGCGACTCCGGCAGCAGATACGGCGGCGAAAGCGACCCGGAGCACGAGCGGCGCGAGGAAGCCCGGGGCCCCAAAACGGACCAACCGCGGCCTGTCACCGCCAATGAGCTTCTGGTGGAGCGAAATGAAGGAGTACGACCACCGGCACACGTCCTTCTCCACCGCAAGATCTTCGTACGTCAGGATCTCTTCCTCCGGCGCGGGCCTTCTCCCCGTGAAGATGGAGTGGTCGGAGGACAAGGAGGATCCGGAGGAGCCGGACGAGTTCGACTACGTCCCCGTCAAGGAGGAGCCCTGCTACCTCTTGAGCACTGCGTTGGTTTTCCCTTGAAGAGGAAAGGGTGATGCAGCAAAGTAGCGTAAGTATTTGCCGCAGTTTTTCAGAACTAAGGTATCAATCCAGTAGGAGGCTCCTCAAAAGTCCCACGCACCTACACAAACAAACAAGAACCTCGCAACCAGCGCGATAAAGGGGTTGTCAATCCCTTCACGATAACTTGCAAAAGTGAGATCTCATAGAGATAATAAGATAAGATAAATATTTTTGGTATTTTTATGATATAGCTTGGAAAGTAAAGATGCAAATAAAAGTAGATGGAAAACTTATATGATAAAAGATAGACCCGGGGGCCATAGGTTTCACTAGTGACTTCTCTCAAGATAGCATAAGTATTACGGTGGGTGAACAAATTACTATCGAGCAATTGATAGAAAAGTGTATAGTTATGAGAATATCTAGCCATGATCATGTATATAGGCATCACGTCCGTGGCAAGTAGATCGAAATGATTCTGCATCTACTACTATTACTCCACACATCGACTGACTCCTGCCTGCATCTAGGGTATTAAGTTCATGAAGAACAGAGTAATGCATTAAGAAAGATGACATGATTTAGAGGGATAAACTCATGCAGTATGATATAAACCCCACCTTTTTATCCTTGATGGCAACAATACAATACGTGCCTTGCTGCCCCTGCTGTCACTGGGAAAGGACACCGCAATATTGAACCCAAAGCTAAGCACTTCTCCTATTGCAAGAAAGATCAATCTATAGGCCAAACCAAACTAATAATTCAAAGAGACTTGCAAAGATAACCAATCACACATAAAAGAATTCAGAGAGGATTCAATTATTTCTCATAGATAAACTTGATCATAAACCCACAATTCATCGGATCTCGACAAACACACCGCAAAAAGAGTTACATCGAATAGATCTCCAAGAAGATCGAGGAGAACTTTGTATTGATATTCAAAGAGAGAGAAGAAGCCATCTAGCTAATAACTATGGACCCGAAGGTCTGTGGTAAACTACTCACAACTCATAGGAGAGGCCTTGGGGATGAGTAGAGGCCCTCCATGGTCGATTCTCCCTCTGGTGGAGCACCAACGAAGGCTCCAAGATGGGATCTCGCGGATACAGAAGGTTGCGGCGGTGGAAATAGTTTTTCGTGGTGCTCCTAGATGTTTTCGGGGTACATAGATATATATATAGGCAAAGGAGGTAGGTCAGGGGAGCCACGAGGGGCCCACGAGGTGGGGGGCGCGCCGGGCACCCTCGTGGCCATTGAGGGAGTCCTGGATTAAGGGGTCCTCGGACAGCCGGACTATATGCGTATGCCGGACTGTTGGACTATGAAGATACAAGATAGAAGACTTCGTCCTGTGTCCGGATGGGACTCTCCTTTGCTTGGAAGGCAAGCTTGGTGGTTAAGATGTGAAGATTCCTTTCTCTGTAACCGACTCTATGTAACCCTATCCCCCTCCGTTGTCTATAAACCGGAGGGTTTAGTCCGTAGGACAACAACAATCATAACCATAGGCTAGCTTCTAGGGTTTAGCCTCTACGATCTCGTGGTAGATCTACTCTTGTAATACTCATATCATCAAGATCAATCAAGCAGGAAGTAGGGTATTACCTCCATCGAGAGGGCCCGAACCTGGGTAAACATTGTGTCCCCCGCCTCCTGTTACCATTAGCCTTAGACGCACAGTTCGGGACCCCCTACCTGAGATCCGTCGGTTTTGACACCGACAGCCGCCTCGTTTACTTCTTGACGTCCACTCCAAGTCTCCTGGATTGCGTTTGTTCCAAAAAGATTGCTCTCGAAGGTTTAATTCTGTTTGGACTCCGTTTGATATTCGTTTTCTTCAAAACACTGAAATAGGCAAAAAAACAATTCGGGCTGGGCCTCCGGTTAGTAGGTTAGTCCCAAAAATGATATAAAAGTATACAATAAAGCCCATAAACGTCCAAAATGGGTAATATAATAGCATGGAACAATAAAAAATTATAGATGATATCAAAAAGTAGGAGACGTATCAAGCATCCCCAAGCTTAATTCCTGCTCGTCCTCGAGTAAGTAAATGATAAAAATAGAATTTTTGATGTGGAATGCTACCTAGCATAATTCTCAATGTAATTTTCTTTATTGTGGCATGATTGTTCAGATCCAAATGATTCAAGATAAAAGCTCATAAAACATAAAAATAGTAATACTTCAAGCATACTAACAAGTAATCATGTCTTATCAAAATAGCATAGCCAAAGAAAGCTCATCCCTACAAAATCATATAGTTAGGCCATTCTTCATTTTCATCACACAAAATACTCCCATCATGCACAACCCCGGTTTCAGCCAAGCAATTGGTTCATACTTTTTAACGCGCTTCAGCTTTTCAACTCTAATGCAATACATGAGCGCAAGCCATGGACATAGCACTATATGTGGAATAAGGTGGTTGTGAAGACAAAAAGGGAGAAGATAGTCTCACATCAACTAGGCGTATCAACGGGCTTGGGAGATGCCAATTAGTAGATATGAATGTGAGTGAGTAGGGATTGCCATGCAACGGATGCACTAGAGCTATAAACATATGAAATCTCAACAAAATAAACTAAGTGGGTGTGCATCCAACTTGCTTGCTCAAGAAGACCTAGGGCATTTTGAGAAAGCCACTCATTGGAATATACAAGCCAAGTTCTATAATGAAAAATTCTCACTAGTATATGAAAGTGACAACATAAGAGACTCTCTATCATGAAGATCATGGTGCTACTTTGAAGCACAAGTGTGGAAAAAAAGATAGTAGCATTGTCCCTTCTCTCTTTTTTCTCATTTCTTTTTTTCTCTTTTTCCCCTTTTTTTATTTTTTTCTTCTCCTTTTTTATTTGGTGGGCTTCTTTGGCCTCTTTTTTTGTATGGGCTTCTTTGGCCTCTTTTATTTTTATGAAGTCCGAAGTCTCATCCCGACTTGTGGGGGAATCATAGTCTTCATCATCCTTTCCTCACTTGGGACAATGCTCTAATAATGAAGATCATCACACTTCACAACTCAAGAATTACAACTCAATACTTAGAACAAAATATGACTCTATGTGAATGCCTCCGGCGGTGTACCGGGATATGCAATGAACCAAGAGTGACATGTATGGAAGAATTATGAAGGTGGTTTTGCCACAAATATGATGTCAACTACATGATCATGCAAAAGAAATATGACAATGATGATGCGTGTCATAATAAACGGAACGGTGGAAAGTTGCATGGCAATATATCTCGGAATGACTATGGAAATGCCATAATAGGTAGGTATGGTGGCTGTTTTTAGGAAGGTATATGGTGGGTGTATGGTACCGGCGAAAGTTGCGCAGCACAAGAGAGGCTAGCAATGGTGGAAAGGTGAGAGTGCGTATGATCCACGGACTCAACATTAGTCATAAAGAACTCATATACTTATTGCAAAAGTCTACTTGCCCTCGAAGCAAAGTACTACTACGCATGCTCTTAGGGGAAGGGTTGGAAGGACACTACAAGAAATATGTCAACTAGTGACCTTCTGTCAGTGACCCTGGAAGAATTGGTCATAGATTTATGACCATTTGAGACCAATTGGTCAAAAGCTGTTCGGGGGGCTCCAAACCCTAAACCATTGCGACCATTTTGGTCAGAAAGGTCGTAATTTCCTTACACCAAATGGTCACAAAGCAACAGGGCTGGTCCGCTGCCTTATTTCTAGTTGTTAACGACCAAAATAGATGGTCATAGCCTTGTAGATTGTGGTTGGTTGTGATGACTAAGCGCCACCTCATCAGTTTTGCCTATGTGTCATGTCCATGTGGCAGTTTTTGCCCTAGGTTGTGAAGCAACCTATATTTCTGTCATTCCAAAAATTCGCAAAAAAATCTCATAAATTGTTTGGATCATATCTTCATCAAATATGTCAAAAACCTTCCTTGCCTAGTTCAAAAATAACTCAACAATATTCATTTTCCTATTCTATTCAGAGCAGCACTTTGTGAAGGAAGTGTTATTTATATATTCTTGATTTCCCTAAAAATTTGTGAAGACGGTCTTCTTAGTAACTGATCATCCTCAGCCAAAACTCATGCCCATTAGCCATGTGCATTTCCCGTACCGCAAATCAAACACTTGGCTGCTTATTCATGTTTGAGCATCGATCGGTCTCCTCGTGAGAATCTTATGTTATAATTTTCTTCCTAGCATCTACCTGGGGAGTTAACAACCCACTAGACATGCCTATGCCTCCCAGAACGCATGGCAACACCACGGTCACGCGGTGACCACGCGGCGGGCATGCGAGCTTATGCGCTCTAGAGTTGGGGCCCTCAGCCACCGTGCAAACCTCGATGTCTCGCCATCAAACCATGTATTTCTGATTAAATAGATACTTATTTACCTAGAAATGATTTTTGGAAAAAATAAATAGCAAACTACGAGGCACCTGCAGTTCAAATTTGACCCGCTTCCACCTGAATGAGCGGGAATTTGTCTTTTTCACCAGAGGTGGATCAAAACTTCTGACACCCAACCATTTTGTCAATCGTGCATTATATATGGCCTATTATTTTATAAAATTGATTAGGTCCAATTTTGCAACAAATATATGGTAGGTCCTTCACAAAAAAAACTCATTTCAGGCACTCAGAAAATGGAAAATGGTTTTTTCGTCCAAAAAAATGAAAACTTCCTTAGGCAACATTGTTTGCCATTCCAATATGCACCCTTGTGCACAATATGAGATCATTTGAACAAACTATGCCACAAATGTGGCCATAAGATTGATCATTTGGCTTGAAAGCCAGGAATCTTCAGATATGATAGCTCATTTCTGAGAACACTTTTTTAAAATAATTGTCGTATTACAAGTTTGTTATTTTTCCTGGGAACTTGGCCACATATAATGACACAATGCGAAGGATTCCCAATTTTTTGATTTTTTTTGAATTTTTTATGCCCATTACAAAATGCGGTCAAAACGGCGGGAATGACCGTTCCTAGCTAGTGGTTGAATCTTGGAATTTTTTTTGGTGTTTCTCTGATTAAATAGGTACTTATGTAACTAGAAATGATTTTTGGAAAAAATAAAGAGCAAACTATGAGGCAGCTACAGTTCAAATTTGACCCGTTTCCAGCTGAATCGACGACAATTTGTCTTTTTCACCAGAGGTGGATCAAAAAAAATTTCACCCAACCATTTTGTCAATTGTGCATTATATATGGCCTAGTATTTTATAAAATTGATTTGGTCCATTTTTGCAACAATTATTTGGTAGGTCCTTCACAAAAAAATCTCCTTTTGGGCACTCGGAAAATGAAAAATGAATTTTCCGTGCAAAGAAAATGAAAACATCCTTAGGCAACATTGTTCGGAATTCCAAGATGCCCCCTTGTGCACAATATGAGATCATTTGAACAAACTATGCCATGAATGTGGCCATAAGATTGATCATTTGGCTTGAAAGCCATGAATCTTCACGCATGATAGCTCATTTCTGAGAACATTTTTTAAAAATAATTACCGTATGACAAGTCTATTATTTTGTCTGGAAACTTGGTCACATATAATGAAACAATGCGAAGGTTTTCCAACTGTTTGATTGTTTTTTGAATTTTTTATACCCATTTCAAAATGCGGTCAAAACGGCGGGCTTGACCGTTCCTAGCTAGTGGTTGAATCTTGATTTTTTTATGTTTCTATTATTAAATAGATACTTATGTACCTAGAAATGATTTTTGGAAAAAATAAAGAGCAAACTATGAGACAGCTGCAGTTCAAATTTGACCCGCTTCCTGCTGGATCGGCAAAAATTTGTCTTTTTTACCAGAGATGGACCAAAGCTTTTGACACCCAACCATTTTGTAAATTGTGCGTTAAATATAGCCTGGTATTTTAGAAAATTGATTTGGTCAAATTTTGCAATAAATATATTCTAGGTCCTTCACAAAAAAACCTCATTTCGGGCACTCGAAAAATGGAAAATGAATTTTTCGTGCAAAGAAAAGGAAAACTCCCTTTGGCAGCATTGTTTGGAATTCCAAGATTCCCCTTGTGCACAATATGAGATCATTTGAACAAATCATGCCATTATGTGGCGATAAGATTGATCATTTGGCTTGAAAGCCATGAATTTTCACGCATGATAGCTCGTTTCTGAGAACACTTTTTTAAAATAATTGTTATATTATAAGTTTATTATTTTTCCTGGAAACTTGGTCACATATAATGACACAATGCGAAGGTTTTCCAATTTTTTGATTATTTTTGAATTTTTTATGCCCGTTTCAAAATGCAGTCAAAACGGTGGGCTTGACCGTTCCTAGCTAGTGGTTGAATCTTGGAAAACTTTTGATGCTTCTCTAATTAAATAGGTACTTATTTACCTAGAAATGATTTTTGGAAAAAATAAATAGCAAACTATGAGGCAGCTGCAGTTCAAATTTGACCCACTTCCTGCTGGATCGGCGAAAATTTGTCTTTTTCACCAGAGATGGACCAAAGCATTTGAAACCCAACCATTTGGTCATTTATGCATTAAATATGGCCTGGTATTTTAAAAAATTGATTTGGTCCAATTTTGCAATAAATATATTGTAGACCCTTCACAAAAAAAACTCATTTTGAGCGCTTGAAAAAATAAAAATGAATTTTTAGTCAACTACGACCAATTTTTTAGTCAACTACGACCTATTTAGAAGGTCATAACATCGTTGGTGTGTACTGCATTTTGATTGGTCCGTTGGCACTTCACGCGGATCATGCATGGAACACCATCGGATGATCGCGGATAGAACGGTAGTCCTCACCCCAAGCCCACATAAGCCGAAACCCTAGCTCTCAGGATGCTCGTGGACTTTTTCCA
>NC_041383.1:746890300-746902575 GCF_002162155.2 Triticum dicoccoides | reverse complement strand
TACCCCACCACCGCCGGTGCCCCAAGCCTCTATCACCACCGCCGCAGGCGCGCCGGAGACCGCGCGCGCCTTCTCCTTCTTTCTGAAGCGCCCGAAACCCTAGCCCGCGCCGCAACCACGGCGACCGAGCTCTGGATCCGCGGGCTGGAGGTGCAGCACCGCATCCTCCCTCCCCTTCCCTGCACCGTCCGCCTCCTCCTTCCCTTCCCCTACGCCGCCTCCACCGCGCTTGACGACTTCCTCCTCCGCGCCGGAGGCACCGCTCCCCGGCCCCGCCGCTCCCCGGCATGGGGGCGCGCTGCTCCGGGTGGCGCTGGAGCTGGCTCCGCTGGCGGCCACACCGCGCGGTGCTGCAGGTCACGCTCCGGCACGACCTCTCGGCGCACATCTGCCAGATCAGGAAGCGGCTCGACGAGATCTCCGCCAACCACGCCGCCTACCACATCCAGCACGCGCCCTCGCCCTCCTGGGCCGCCTCCTCCGCCACCACCCTCGCCGCCTGGTACACACGCACCCACGCTCCCAAAATTACTTGTGTTCTTCCACTCTGGTTCTTTCTTTCAGATAAAATCAACACCCAAAAGCAGAGACGAAATTAAGAACGAGAAAGAAGTGCTTGGTCAGGATCTATGACTAGCCTAGTATGCGATGCTTTGCATACTTTCGTCCCTGTAACCGCAAGATGGTGCAACTATGCTCCTGGATTCGTGGTTAATCGCGAGTTTGCGACCCAGATCCTGTTACTATTTTTGTAATTAAGTAGCAATCAATTCCTGCCATTTGTTAGGGTTGATAAGAATATTTCTATTGAATGATGTCGCTAGATTCTTGGACACAAGGTTGTGGCTAGCTAACCATGACCTTTCCTCTTGTGCTTAGTTTGTGCCTCAACAACTGTTTCTGCCATTTGCAGTCGCTGTTGCTGTGCCACTCCCCCACCAGCCTCCACCATGCAGAACGAGGTGGGTGACATGGTGGACCTCTACGTCCCCAGGAAGTGGTATGCACACCCTCTTTAGTCTGATGGTGTGTGTTTTGCACTGGTGGATGTGTGCTAATCATTTTCTTCTGCTTCTTGCAGCTCAGCCACCAACAGGATCATCACGGCCAAGGACCACGCCTCTGTCCAGATCATCATTGGTCACGTTGATGAGAATGGCCTCTATGATGGCCGCTTCACCACCTTGGATGGGACTCCATCAATTTACTATCAGTTTAGGTGTTAGTATGCTGTTGATGCTTGTGTTGATGCCATGCTTTTTGTCTTGTCATGTACTGATATTAACTGGCAGCATTATCTCCCATGATTGCTTGCTTTCTTGCTTACTCTATAACCTGTACTGCTAAAACATGTTATCCTACTCCATGATGCTATATCATTTGCAAATACTCCTGGACAACAGCTCCCATGATGTTGCATTAGCTATAATCTGTACTGCTAAAAGAGGAGTGTAAATTGGAGTAATTTTTTCAGCCATTATCTTTGTTTTATTTTGGGCGGATGCTCTCCACTTGAGTACAACTGGGTACTGCATCTCTTTTTGCATTCCTTTTTCAGTCAGTGCTTGAACATTTTTTTAAAGATGAACTGGAATACTTCTAGACAGCAGTACATGGAGTATAGCTGTAACTTCTTGCAGTATAGCTGTAGCAGTCCATTAGGAGTAGTTTTGCATCAGTAGCATTAGGAGTAACTTCTTGCAGAAACTCTTTGACACATATTGTCATGCATGAGTAGCATGTTTGCTTGTTTTGGAGCAGCGATTAAACTACTCCATGTCAAATAAACCTTGCTAGGTGAATCTTTTCCATTAATTAAATTTGTACTGCTTGGAGTAGCCTCCTTGGAGTACTTCTTTTCATGGAGCTGCTTGCAGTAATTTCTGATTTGCAGTCAGATTAGCTTGGAGCAGTAGCATTGCTTGCTCTGCTATTCTCTTCTCTTCTCTTCTTTTAATTAAAATTAACTAAACCTTTTCCTTTAATAAAATTAGCTAAAACTTTCCCAGTTAATTAAAAATAACTGAAACTATTCCTTTAATGCTTGCATAAACTGTTTTAAAGATGAATTGGAGTACTCCTTTAATGAAGGTTTTGTGTAGTCTATTGCTTGCATCAGTACTTCTAAAAATAAACGAATTATTTCATTTAAGTGTACTCTGGACAGCAGTAGTATAGCACTTGCTGCTGCTGTTAAGCTTGCATCAGTACTGGTTGCAGTAGTTTAGTGTAGGACAACAGTAGTATAGGACTTGGTTACTGCTGTTAAGTTTTTCTTTCTCTTCTCTCTTCTCTTCTCTTTGTCTGCTGGACTAAACTTTTCCAGTATACTCCTAGGAGTAATCTTTCTGTGCTGGAGTAGGAATTGCTCTCAGGAGTAGCAGTAGTGATTTGTTTAACAGCAGCAACAACAACAGTGCATATCAATTTATCATGCTGACAACAGTAGTGCACACCAATTTGGAACTGATGCATATCAATACAGTAGTGCACAAAGTTCATCAAACATCATGCAAGTTCGATGCATATCAATTTATCATGCTGACAATAGAAGCATGTGGACCTATCATCGTGATTTCGTATTTCAGTTTGTGGTAATCTAATGATGTTTGATGTCTATTGGTTGCTGTATATGGGCAAGATAAATTGAATCCTGTTGTTTTCTTTTTGATGTACACACATGCAGATGGTTGACACTCATGAACAGCAAGCAACCATACCTAGGTGTTCCAGAGATTGTTGTATTATTTATGTTCTTTTTACTCCCAGAATTATTGCGCGCTCATACTGTCATCACATTGCCTGTTTTTCTTGCTGCATACATGTATATCAAGCATTGTGTTATTTTATTTTTGTTCTTTTTACTCCCAGAATTATTGTGCGCTCATACTGTCATCACATTGCCTGTTTTTCTTGCAGCATACATGTATCTGAAGATTGTACTTCTGTGTTTGCTTAGGCGGATAACTACTAAGTGATTACAAATAATGTGTACTTGTGAATTCTAAGCTCATATTGGTGTCTCACGATCACTTGAGTCTAAGCTTATCATGTTCTAGTTATTATTTGCTTCTGCTGCTTCTATATACACATGTATGTATGTTTAATTATTCACATGTATGTATGTTTAGTTATTTGACATGCTTCCGAAATTGACTGTGGTTTTAGACCGGAACACTATGTTTGTTCAAAGAGTGTCCATGTTGTGTGATATATGATGCTGCTCTGTTGTGCACCTCTCTTTTTTTGTGTGCTGCATCATTGTAGATATGCTTGATAGAGTAAATGATTTCAGTTCTAGTTCTGGATGTGTCCAATGCAAACATTACTCTTAACTGTCAAGTTGACTCTAAAATGTCTCATTAAGTTCATTTCAGATGGTTATTTCTAGATTTAGTACCAATTTATTGTTGACCTGGCTTGTGCTCTGTACCTTGCTTTGTACCAATTTGTTGCATTATTCTGTTATTTACTGTTAAATATGCTGCTAGATTTACTTATATTTTGTTCCTAATCATTTTGTTCTATAACGTGCAGATGCTGGCCTTTCATGTTTCTTCACGAGAATCAAGACAAAGAAGTTGGAAGAAGCTAGTTGGAGCTAGTTCTGGGAGTAATGAAACCCTTTAGGCTGATCCTATTTGTATGTGTGATGTAGCAGAACTTGTAGGGCTCATGTGATAGAGCTGTTATCTAATTTGTATGTGGTAGACTGTACACTTGTAGAGCTGTTATCTAATTGTAAACTTGATGCTGATCACATTTGTATGTATGTTATCTGATATAGCAGATTGCTTCTTGCTGTTATTTGAAGTATTGCGTTAGTTTTCTGTATTGGTATATTGAAATATGAAGAACATGACCTTGACATAACAAATAAAAACAAAGGCTACAGCCCAAAAACAAAGGTGCATAAAAAAATAAAAACAAAGACTACAGCCCAAAAATAAAAAGGCTATAATGTTGGGCCTGGCCCATGTAGCTGACCAAAATTAATAGGAAAAAAATATATAAAAGGCTGATTTGTTGGGCTCGGCCCATCTAAAACACCTAATCGGACCGGGCTGAATCTTGTCAGTGACCTTTTGAATTGGTCGTAATTTTGCCACGTCAGATTGCCACGTCGGATCTGATGTGGCCTGGGCAGACAACTAGTGACCAAAACAAAAGGTCATGGGTTCAACGACCTTCTGTTTTGGTCGTAAACGTCTACGACCTTCTCACAGAGAAGGTCGCTATAGTCAGTTTACGACCCTCAGCTTTTGACCTTCTACTTTTGGTCACAAAAAGGTCACAAATGAAAAACCATGACCTTTCAGTGACCAATAATGGTGGTCACAAGTTGACATATTTCTTGTAGTGGGAGGTAACCATCGCGCGATTCCGACCTCCACACATAAGGAAGACAATCAAAAGAGCACCCCATGCAACAAATTTGTCACATCACTTTTACCATACGTGCATGGTACGAGACTTGCCAACTTCAACACAAGTATTTATCAATTTCATAATTACCCAACTAGCATGACTCTAACATTACCACTTTTATATCTCAAAACAATTATCAAGCATCAAATTGATCATAGTGTTTAATGCACTTTCTATGATAGTTTTTATTATACCCAACTTGGATGCTCATCATTCTAGGACCAATTTTATAACCATAGAAAATACCATGATGTTCTAAAAGACTCTCAAGATAATATAAGTGAAGCATGAGAGATTAACAATTTCTACAAAATCAAGCAACCGCCGTGCTCTAAAAAGTATAAGTGAAGCACATAGAGCAAAACTATCTAGCTCAAAAGATATAAGTGAAGCACATAGAGTATTCTAATATATTCCAAATCATGTGTGTCTCTCTCAAAATGTGTGTACAACAAAGATGATTGTGGTAAACTAAAATGCAAAGACTCATATCATACAAGACGCTCCAAGCAAAACACATATCATGTGGCGAATAAAAATATAGCTCCAAGTAAAGTTACTGATAGACGGAGACGAAAGAGGGGATGCATCAACGCAAAAGCATGTATCTGTGATTTATTAAAATTATTCTCGTGCGTGCAAAAGTTTCTGTTTTTCAGCAGAATCAAATTAACTATCACTGTAGTTTATCCTATAGGTTCTACTTGGCACAAACACTAATTAGAACATAAAACCACATCTAAACAGAAGCTAGATTAAATATTTATTACTAAACAGAAGCAAAAATCAAGAAACAAAAATAAAATTGGGTTGCCTCCCAACAAGCGCTATCGTTTAACGCCCCTAGCTAGGCATAAAAGCGAGGATAGATCTACGTATTGCCATCTTTGGTATTCGAATTTTCAATAGAGCACTTATAGCTTTTAGGAGTTTCTTTCTTTTTAGCAATGATTAAACTCGTAGGCAAGAAATCAAGAAATTCATTTGAAGCAAAAGGTTCCTTTATGATAGAAAGACAATTGGGGTGAACACTTATTGATTTGAGATCCACATTTTCCTTACTAGAAGATTCACCCTTATTTTCAGGAACATAAATAAATTTAGCAGCTTTTGTAGGAGGATTCTGAGTATTTTGCACGGATGAAAAGTCCGACCCTAAGTTGATAACAATATCCTCAAGTTTACTGATTCTCGTAGAATCTAGATCTATTCTTTCGTTAACTATAGGTTCTTTTTATTTAAAAAAATTCAAAGTAGCTCCAACCCTTGATCCATATTGGGTAATTTGGTCATGGATCTTTTTATCCAAATTTTCAATCGACTCAATAGTGGAAACTTTATTCTCAATAATTTCAAGCCTTTGCATCACATGTTCCAAAGTTAAAACAGTTCCATTAACCAAAAGAGGTGGTGGGCCAAACAAATCTAACATAGCATTATAAGCATCAAAAGTATGGCTACACAAGAAACCACCTCCGGTAATGGTATCAAGGATGCATCTATTCCAATGAGTAGTGCCTACATAAAAATTGCGAAGAAGAACGGAAGTAGAGAGCTTCCTAGTAGATCTATTTTGAGCATTGCAAATTCTATGCCAAGCTTCTTTTAGATTTTCTCCCCCATGTTTAAAATTGAGAACTTCATGCTCGGGAGTAACAACGAGGATAGGAGGACTAGCCATGACGACAAGATAAAAGAACTAACACACGAGCACACAAAAGGCAAGCGGAAAAGAGAGGCGAACGGGAAAGAGAGGGCGAATAAAATGGCAAAGGTGAAGTGGGGGAGAGGAAAACGAGAGGCAAATGGCTAATAATGTAATGCGAGGGAGATGAGTTTGTGATGGGTACTTGGTATGTCTTGACTTGAGCGAAGACCTCCCAGGAAACGGCGCAAGAAATCCTTCTTGCTACCTCTTGAGCACTGCGTTGGTTTTCCCTTGAAGAGGAAAGGGTGATGCAGCAAAGTAGCGTAAGTATTTCCCTCAGTTTTTTAGAACCAAGGTACCAATCCAGTAGGAGGCTCCTCAAAATTCCCACACACCTAAACAAACAAACAAGAACCTCGCAACCAACGCGATGAAGGGGTTGTCAATCCCTTCACTATAACTTGTGAAAGTGAGATCTGATAGAGATAATAAGATAAGATAAATATTTTTGGTATTTTTATGATATAGATTGGCAAGTAAAGATGCAAATAAAAGTAGATGGGAAACTTATTTGATAAAAGATAGACCCGAGGGCCATAGGTTTCACTAGTGACTTCTCCCAAGATAGCATAAGTATTACGGCGGGTGAACAAATTACTGTCGAGCAATTGATAGAAAAGTGCATAGTTATGAGAATATGTAGGCATGATCATGTATATAAGCATCACGTCCGTGATAAGTAGATTGAAACAATTTTGCATCTACTACTGTTACTCCACACATCAACCGACTCCTGCCTGCATCTAGAGTATTAAGTTCATGAAGAACAGAGTAACGCATTAAGAAAGATGACATGATGTAGAGGGATAAACTCATGCAATATGATATAAACCCCATCTTTTTATCCTCGATGGAAACAATACAATACGTGCCTTGCTACCCCTGCTATCACTAGGAAAGGACACCGCAAGATTGAACCCAAATCTAAGCACTTCTCCCATTACAAGAAAGATCAATCTAGTAGGCCAAACCAAACTAATAATTCGAAGAGACTTGCAAAGATAACCAATCACACATAAAATAATTCAGAGAAGATTCAATTATTTCTCATAGATAAACTTGATCATAAACCCACAATCCATCGGATCTCGACAAACACACTGCACAAAGAGTTACATCGAATAGATCTCCAAGAAGATCGAGGAGAACTTTGTATTGAGATTCAAAGAGAGAGAAGAAGCCATCTAGCTAATAACTATGGACCCGAAGATCTGTGTTAAACTACTCACAACTCATCGGAGAGGCCTTGGAGATGATGTAGAGGCCCTTCATGGTTGATTCCCCCTCCGCTGGAGCACCGACGAAGGCTCCAAGATGAGATCTCGTGGATATAGAAGGTTGCGGTGGTGGAAATAGTTTTTTGTGGTGCCCCGGGGTGTTTTCGGGGTACATTGATATATATAGGCGAAGGAGGTAGGTCAGGGGGGCCACGAGGGGCCCACGAGGGTGGGGGCGCGCCTGCCCCCCTAGGGCACGCCGGGCACCCTCGTGGCCACCTCGTTTACTTCTTGACATCCACTCCAAGTCTCCTGGATTGCGATTGTTCCAAAAATATCACTCCCGAAGGTTTCATTCCGTTTGGACTCCATTTGATATTCCTTTTCTTCAAAACACTGAAATAGGCAAAAAAACAGCAATTCGGGCTGGGCCTCCGGTTAGTAGGTTAGTCCCAAAAATGATATAAAAGTGTAGAGTAAAGCCCATAAACATCCAACATGGGTAATATAATAGCATGGAACAATCAAAAATTATAGATACGTTGGATACGTATCAAGCCCGAGGAGCCCGCTCCGCTCGGCCGCCGCGGAGTCGCCGGGCCGGAAGACTACGCGCGTCGCCGATGTCGACGCCGTTGCGGCCCCCATTGCTGAGCGGAGCATGTGCGAGGACGTGGAGCGCCGACGCCATGCTGAGGAGCTCGAAGACCTCAAGTGGCGGCAGGCGGTCGCCGCCAACCTCGCTGCCAAGGAGAAGTACAAGGAGTGGCGCCGCATCCGCGAGGAGTAGAAGCCGAAGTACATCGACCTCTGTAACTCCGGCGAGGACAATTGAGCGTCCTTCTCCTCCACGGTGTTGTCCATTGCCATGTCCTCGCCGCCGTCAGATTCGACCCCCTCTAGTACTAGTATTAACGTAGTATGTAGTATGAACTATGTTTGTAGTGTGTTGATCATGTAAAATCTATGTAGTATGTGATGAACTACTCGCGTTAACGAGGTGCAATTTCTCCCGTAAAAGTGTTTTTTCAAATTATGAAGTTTTAGATATGGTTTATGTTCAGCCATGCTAGTTTTCGACCCGCAAAGGCGATCTTCGTGAAACCGCAAACGTGTTTTGCACGTCAAGTTTTTGCGGGGTCTGCTAGAGTTGGTCTAATAGGGGTCTTGTGGAGGTCGTCGCTCGTGGCTGGCCCTCCTGGCCTGCGCGCGTGGCGTCCGCTGGTGGAGTTCCGTTCTTGAAGCCGGCCGCACGCAGTAGCGCCTGGTCGTGCCACCGTGGCCGCCGTTATTTATTTGGTGGCTAAAACAAAAAATCTACTGGAGACTTGATCTATGGGATCGATCTAATGGACTTGAAAATTGGATCTAAACTATACAAGACCAATCTGATCTTTGATCGATTGGATGTTGTGCCCCTGGGAGAGGTATTTAATCTCCTCGGAGGCGGTGCGCTATGAAAGTGGTGGGATGTCCTAGGATTGGCATCGTCATTGAAACTGCCATGAACAAGTTTTACAAGGATGACCTGAGCACGATGATCCAGGCCATCAAGCTCAACCTTACCGTAAGCTTACCACTTCAGGCCTCATCTTTAATCAACCTTGAGTTCTGATTGAGAGGCTATTTTCAGGCTTCACCTACGGACACGCGGTGGCGGGTGGCGTACGCGGCCGATCTGGTGCACCGCACCGCCACGTTCCATGATGGCGAGATCTTCCTTCCCGACGACATCCAGCGGCTCATCCTCCTTGATTCTCACGGGTGCACGGTGGATCCGCGATACGTGCACGAGGGGGAACGGATCAACGTAGGTTGCTTCGTCTCCTTCCCATGCCACTTCACCAGGATCGATGACAGCCTGCCGGTGATTGGCTCGTCGCGTGGTGCTCCATCGTGTGTCGACGAGGCGGCGGGGCTCACGGGTCGTGCTGATATGGAGAAAAGGGACGCGGTACACGGGGACAAGGTTGAGGTGGTCGTGCACGCCCCCTCCCCCGACCTCCATCACGACCGGACAGGAGACCCGGGGTGCTCGGGCGTGGCCCTGGCTACCATGACCCGAATCCTTGCCACGTTGGGGTAGAGGACACCAACTGCCTAGATCTTTCACAAGCTAGGGTTTCGGCCCACGCCCCAGGTACTAATACGCCACTACCTCGCTCTTGCTCCGCGTTTTCAGATCTCGACAAGTGCCTGCTCCATCTCTGGGTGGTTCCGCAGAGGAGAGAAACTAGGGTTCCTCCCTCCTTTTCTTGGTGGGGGGGAAAGATCCGCGGCGACGCTAGATCCTTTGCTCAGGTCGTCGCTTCCCCACCTCCACCCAAAAAACCAGATCAACAAGGTTGCAGGGGCGAAGAGATGAGGGGTAATGGCTTCGGCGCTAGCAGGCATGGCCGCGGGGCGGGGTGGTTCGACCGCGGCGGTGGCCATGGCTGGGACAACAACATGTGGAAGCGCAAGGAGGGCGTGGGCCAGTCCTCGACCACCAAGACATCGGACTCCGACGACACGAGCTTCGACAAGTGGGACACCGCGGCGGGTGCGGGAGGATCTGGGCCGCCGTGCCTAGACCGCATGTCTTCTGCTGTCGACGACGGCGGCGGGGACCAGAACACACGTTGGCTCCAAGGGAAAA
The DNA here is from genome assembly GCF_002162155.2 of Triticum dicoccoides. Classification (NCBI taxonomy): domain Eukaryota; kingdom Viridiplantae; phylum Streptophyta; class Magnoliopsida; order Poales; family Poaceae; genus Triticum; species Triticum dicoccoides. Next base: position 746,892,584 of record NC_041383.1, on the reverse strand, counting down.
CGCCTACGCCTGCTGCGGGGCGAGATCCAATTACCCACGCTGGTAACCCTAACCCTGCCCCCGATGCATGTCAAATCTACAATACTGTTGGCCATTACACTGCTAGATGCCCTCAGGCTCTATGTGAGCGATGCAAGAAGAGAGGCCACTTATCTGTTATTTGCACTGATTTACTTCCTTGGGAGTGCATTCCTGCTATGTGTGGCTTCCAATATAAGGGGCAGGGCTTCTGTTATTTTCCTGATTATAGTGTAGAGAGACAGCCGCAGAGAGAGAATACCAATGTGCTCATTACCATTGTGGAAGGGGTCATATCTAAGCAAGACCTGCGGGATGATATGGGGGTATACATTGGGCAGGGCTGGAGATGTTCTTCTCATCTCATAGCCCCTAACAAATATGTCATGAGGTTCCCTAATATGAGAGAGGTTGAGCGTGCTGTTTTTGGGGAATACATTAACCTCAAAAAGCATCAAAAAGTGGTCAGAATCACACCATGGTCTGATGACATGGACTGTGAGGGTTTACTCGAAATTGCGTGGGTGAAAATTAGTAAGATACCTCTTAATAAAAGATGTGACAAGAATGTGGCCTTTGCCGGTGGGTTTGTTGGGGTGACTCTAGAGATTGATATGTCAACAATTATGCATCCCTCGTCTGTTCGGGCTAAGATTGGGTGCTGCAGCATTGATAATTTCTTGTTTCTGCTGAGGGTTGCATGGGGGCCGCTTTTACAAATTCCAGTATGAAGTAGAAGAAGTTCTGGTGAGGAACCCGGTGAAGGAAGATGACACTGTGCCTGTTAGAAATGATCAGAAAGATACCCTGATGTCTACTCCGAAAAGGAAGAGGCAGGACGGGGGTACTGAACCATCTAAGAGTGCTAATGCTCCTGTTGAGCATGGTACATCTTCTTTCAGGGGGGAAGGCCTGTCGCCTGCTCCCTCTTGAGAAAGAGAAAGAAAAAGAGGAGGATAATCTGTCAGACTCATATGAAAGTGATGATGATAAGACTTTATTTATTGAGAAATTGGCCAATGAGAGTTCTGCTCAAGAGGGCTATGAATTGAAATTAGATGTGGAAAATACTCTGACCAGGAGGAAATCATACCTTATAAGAGCACTGATGTGCAAGCATTGCAGATGAATGTGTTTCCTTTGATCGAGAAGAAATGTACACATGCAGAAATAGTAACTGGTGTTTCGCAGGTCTCAGAAGTTACAGGAGAGGTGGATCCAAAGCTGAAGGTATCCAATGATTACCTGGTACATTTACCATCGCCTCATTGTGACAATGAGATCATACCCACGCCTCCATTGGTCCCTGAGACTAACTTGAGGTTTAGTCTTCGATGTGGTCAGGAGAGGCAGGGACACATGATGCAGAAAGCCATGAAGTGGCCAAGAAGAAAAAGCTGGAAGGTAATACTCAAATCCCTAGAAAAATTCTTTTGCTGCTTTGGGGGATGTTGAGTTAATAAGTAGAGCTAATAAGATGGGTGTTCTAATTCCAGATGATCACTTTACTGGCATTGATATCCTGCATGAGTTAGATGATGTTAGAGAAAATCTGTTGAGTAAACAGAATAAAATTGATAAGGAAAATGAGAAAGAGGATGACCTGGTGGTCACAAATGGGTTGGGAAAGCAAGCCCCTCTTAGTTTATCTTGGTTAGAACAAGATGAGTATTGCAGTGAAGATTTCTCTTCTTCTAAATTTGGGAGAAGAAAGAAAAAAAGCAAGTCTGCTGTCAAGCTATCTAGGCTTGTGACTAGAAGCCAAAAGAAAATGACAGTAGAAAGCAAAGATAATTGTAACTCTGCCCTAGCCCCTGGCAGGGTTACCAGGTCCAAAAAACAAATAAACTGTTCCAAATGACAGGTCTCATTTGGAACTGCAGAGTGGTAGGCAAGAAAGGAATGGCCACCTGCCTCTCTGACTTAATAAGTGACAATTTCCTTGATTTCTTGGGCCTACAGGAAACCATGAAGAAAACTTTCTCACCTAAATGCTTGAGAAAAACTGATCCTTTTAATATTTTTGATTGGGTCTGGATCCCCTCATGTGGCAAATCAGGTGGAATCGTTGCAGGAGCTAGAAAAGATAATTTGGACTTGGGGTCTAATAAGAAAGGGAAATTCATGATCCAGCTTGATATGATAGATAGAAATAAAAAATCTGAATGGAGTCTTCTAGTGGTGTATGGCCCAGCTCATGAAGATATGAGGGGGGAGTTCCTATTGGAACTTGCTCAATTTTGTTCTGATATGAACAAACCTAACA
>NC_041383.1:746876885-746889851 GCF_002162155.2 Triticum dicoccoides | reverse complement strand
AAAAATACATGGCCATAAATCTATGGACATGTTCAACTCTGTCATCAATTTGTATGGCCTGAGGGAGGTTTATTGCAGTGGAGGGAAATATACATGGACTAATAATCAGGCCCACCCCACCTTGGAAAAGCTAGAAAGGATTTTGATGTCTAGTGATTGGGAAAGCTTGTACCCATTGGTAACTGTTAGAAAGCTGGTTAGAGAGTTATCTGACCATAACCCCCTACTTCTCTCCTCAGGAGACATGGGCAGGGAGGCACATAAACCTAGAGAGTTTAGGTTTGATCTGGCCTGGCTTTAAAATGAGGATTTTCTGCCCTTAGTTGAGAAAATCTGGAACAAAGCGGTTAAAGCTGAAGATCCTATTGATATTCTTAATATCAAACTAAAAAGGTTTAAAACCTTCTTCAAAGGGTGGGGTTCCAACAAGTACGGCCATACCAAGTAGATAAAAGAGGAATTAAGAGTGGAACTGTCCACTCCTGAGGAGCTCGAAGAAGAGGGACCATTGACCCCTGAGATATATAGTAGAAAGGTGGATATTAATTTTGAACTTCATGAGATTCTGGTTAATGAGGAGATTTTATGGCTCCAACAATCCCATGAGCGTTGGCTGCTCAAAGGGGATTTGAACACAGATTATTTTCATAAAATTGCAAATGGGGGAAAAAGGAAGAATACCATTCATGCCCTCAAATGTGGTGATGTCGAGATAGAAGGTACTGATGACCTTATCTCACATGCCACGGAGTTTTATAAAACCCTTTTCGGCCCAGCCCCTGGCAACTTATTTCACATGGATCCTAACTCGTGGGATGAATCGGAAAAACTTACTCAAGAGGATAATGATGATCTGACCAGAGCCTTCTCAGAGGAGCAGGTGAAAGAGGCCTTGTTTGCGATGGATGTTAATAGAGCACCTGGCCCTGATAACATCCCTGTGGAGTTTTATCAACATTGCTGGAGCATAGTTGAAAATGACATCATGCGGCTGTGCAGCCACTTCCATGCTGGAATGGTTGATGTGCAGCGTCTTAACTATGGGGTGATCACTCTCCTTCCTAAAGTGTCAGGTGCTGAACGTATTCAGCAGTTTCGGTCTATCTGTCTCCTTAGGTGTCCGTATAAACTGATCACTAAAACTATGGACTGGGGAGTAGTAAAATATGCTGACAAATTGATAAGCTTGTCACAAAATTCTTTTGTTAAAGGGAGGAATATTATGGATGGGATCATGACTCTACATGAGCTTCATAATTACACCCATGTCAAGAAAAAAGTAGGGGTGGTGCTTAAACTCTACTTCGAGAAAGCATACGACAAGGTTAATTGGGAGTTTCTGTTAGATTGCCACAGAATGAGGGGGTTCAATGAAACCTGGTGTGGGTGGGTGAAACAAGTCTTATACAATGGTACAATTAGTATCAAACTAAATAACTCAGTGGGCCCATATTTTCAAAGTGCTAAAGGAGTGCGCCAAGGAGACCCCCACTCTCCCTTTTTGTTTAACCTAGCTGCAGACTGCTTAAATAAGATGATCAGCGAAGCGCAACAAAATGGCCTCCTAACTGGGCTTGCATCTGATCTTGTCCTGAATGGGGTGGCTGTCTTGCAATACGCAGACGACATGATCATTTGCCTCGAGCACGATGTGGAAAAGGCAATAAACCTGAAGCTCCTCTTGTATATGTTCGAGCTGATGTCTGGATTGAAGGTGAACTTTCAGAAGAGTAAGATTCTGACCATCGGAGGGGATGCTCACATAGACAGCAAGTACGCTGAGATCTTTAACTGCGAGATTGGACAATTTCCAATCAAATATCTTGGAATGCCTGTGAGTTATACAACTCTAAAGGATTCAGTGTGGGAGTTTATTGTAGATAAATACCTAAAGTGCTCCAGGACGTGGATTGGTAATGCTGCATCTAGCGGGGGCAGACTTACTTTTCTCACCTCGGTGCTATAGCAGCTCTCTTTATATCATATGTCCATGTGGCTTATGAGTAAAAATTTCATAGAGAGGCTGGACAAGCACCCTAGGAAATTTTTCTGGCATGGTTGCAATAAGAAAAATAGATATTATCTGGTCAAATGGAAAAGGGTGTGTAGATCGAAGGGCAAAGGGGGGGTGGGTGTCAAAGACCAGGCCCGGCCCTGAGGGGGGGCAGGGGGGCGGCCGCCCCGGGCCCCCGAGGCCGAGGGGGCCCCCAGGACGTCGTGCTCTGTACTGGACTTGGGCCAAAGTGCTCTGTATTAGCGCAGCTGCTGAGGTCGCTCCGAGGCAACGCTGAAAATTAGGTCGTGATTAATTAGGCCCTATTCCATCCTCGATTCATCCTTTCGATCTGAGTATCCACGATGCCGCAGCCGGTCCGCTCTTCCTCTTCTGTTCCTGTGTGATTCTTTGAGTTCTTTCGGCTTTCCATCCATCGCGGGCAGCAGGATTATGAACTTGCGATGGTCTTGTTGTTGTCATCCACGGAGACAGGTTGCCTCTCATGGCAAAGCTTCTGTTTGTAGTCGCTGCTGCTGCTGCGTGGTTGAAGTCCATGCTCTTGGTGGCTGGCTGGCTGCCCGCCTGACGGAAGGTAAGACTGCATTTTCTCTTAAAATATCTAGCTGATTAATATATTAGGGGTCTATTGTTTACTGTTTACTGTTAAGTTCGTATTAACTAGCGCAAGTGAGCGTTGTACAGGCAGTACTAACTTACTCATGGTTGCTCATTTTTCGCATAAGAACATCTGACTTGTATATATGTCTTGGATAAAGTAGGTCCAAATATTCATAATGATTTTTTCTGCATCACTTGCCTTACTTTTCTTGTCTGAGCACTTCAATCATAGGTTTTCCTTTAGCCATGTCTCCAAGATTTGTTGTCACAATTTTCTAAACACACTTTTAGCACATTATTACAATATGACCATTGATAATCAAATGATTGTACATTACCTAAGGATAGACCATACTAGAAAATTATTGGTTTGTGAGTATGCCATAATAATTAGTAAGGTTATACTCCCTCCGTCCGGAAATACTCGTCGGAGGAATGGATGTATCTAGACGTATTTTAGTTCTAGATATATTCATTTTTATGCATTTCTCCGACAAGTATTTCTGGACGGAGGGAGTATTAGTTGATCTTGTATGTTGTGTGGCTTTGTAACTTTGCCATAGTATATCAATATATTTACATATATTGACTATTTTTATACTATACATGAAGGGACTCATGTTTTAGTTTCGCCCCGGGCCCCCGAAATCTCAGGACCGGCCCTGTCAAAGACCTTAGGAAACAAAATATCAGCCTGGTGGTGAAATGGTGGTGGAAATTAGAAACCCAAACTGGGGTTTGGCAAACCTTGGTGAGAGCCAGATATTTACAAAACAAGTCTGTGTCAACCGTGAGACCTAGACAATCTGACTCTCCATGTTGGAAAGCTCTTGTGAAAGTCAAAGAGCTGTACATGGTGGGAAGAAAGATTAAACTAGGATGCGGCAACCTGACCAGGGTGTGGAAAGACTCAATTGATGGGCTGCCCCCACTTAGTTTGAGGTTTCCTCAGTTGTTTGAGATCTGTACAGACCAGGATTGTACAGTTCAAAAATTTGACAGGGTAGAGGCTTCGACCTTTTTCAGAAGGCGTTTATGCCCTAACCTAAGGGAGCAATGGGATAAGTTGCAGGAGCATATCTTGGGGCAAAAAACTACAGCTGATGAAGATGTGGTGTTTTGGGGGTTGAGTAAGAATGCAAACTACTCCACTAAATCTATGTATAAATGGCTGGAAAAACCTCTTCACGGATGCAACTACAGATGGATCTGGGAGGCAAAATTGCCTCTTAAGATCCAGATCTTCTTATGGCAGATGGTACAAGATGCGGTGCTCACAAGAGCGGTGATGAGAAGAAGAAAATGGCCGGGGAACCCTGGATGTTCCTTCTGTAACAATGTTGAAACTGCATCTCATCTATTCTTTACGTGTCCCGTAGCACGTGTTGCCTGGAGGGCAGTTGGAGTTGTGTTGGGGACTGACATGCCCAAATAACACCTGGCAATTCTATGTGTGGTGCAATGTGTTCTTACCTAAGGGAGCTAGATTCTATATTGTTGGTCTGGCGGCAGTAACTTGGGCTATTTGGCTGGCGCGCAATAAGGCTACTTTTGAAAAACAGTTGATCAAATCTCCTTTTGAGATTGTGTACTCGACTTGTTCTTTTCTCTTATATTGGGCAGGTCTGCAGCCGGTGAAAGAAGCGGCAAGATTGCGACACGGAACCGAGATGATTAGAGCGAGCACAACCAGGTTGATGGCAATGTGTGATGGGGCTAGGCGCACAGCGGAAGACGTGGGAGAGGTGCTATCTGGGTGACTGGTGATGATGCTGCATCGCCCTACATTTTGCCTGGTTGAGCTAGAGGGGAGATGTGCTGGACTCTAGTCTCAGGCTCCTCTTATGGGAAACTTCTGAAAACTGCATGCTTTCTGTGTTTCGTGAATCTGTTTTGTGGCACCACTGTTGTGTGTGCCTTTTCCCTGGTTTGTAATAGCTAGGTTTGAACTAAGTAGGTGCTGTCAGGTTTTCGCCCCATGGTGTTCGTTTCGATGGCGGGCGAGCACCGTGGGTTTCCTGACAGTGCGTTTAACTCGCTGCCTCCTTTTCTTGCTTCCTGGTTGTATCGGATACTGTTGTGTTTCCGTTTATCTTAAATGGAAAGGGGCATGCCCGGTTCAAAAAAAATTCTGATTGAGTTCTTGAGTTTCCTTTCTTTCTCGAACAGAACGAGTGGTCTAAAGAAGGTAAACAGTGGGCGGCGTGCTATACTCGAACGACAACTTGTGCTGACAAGTAATTAAGCTCATCACAACAATCTGCATGAATCTAATGTTAGCTGCAACTCTGAATTTTCAGAAGTTGACGGCCGAAAGCTAATGGTTGCAGGTACGCCGAGGAGAGCGTGAAGCTGGCGTGCCCCGCGTACGTGGGCGCTGAGCAAGGCTATAACTTAGAAGGTAGGAGAGCATGTACCACCGAATTAGTGTTCTTACTTCTCAGTGGTCAACAATTTATCATTTCTATAATTTTATGGAAAAAGTGTGATGAGATCAATCCTCTGTGATTAAACTGAATTGCATGCAGATGAGTACTTCTTCAAAGCGCTGCCTGTCGTTCAGAAGAGGGTCGCCCAGGGTGGCGTGAGGCTGGCGGCGATCCTCAACCGGATCTTCAGCGGGAAGAACAACAGCCTGCTGCGTAGCAGCTAATAAGGTCCATTAGATGGACAATGTGCTAGGGGTTAGCCCGCGTTATGAATGAGAATAAGAATAGTACTCCCTCGCATTTTCTACTACTTTAGTGATCTACCGCTTTTATATTTCTTTATAGAGAAAGCATCATGAACGTGTGACCATGTTGATTTCGTACTATCTATGAAGATTCGAGGTTGAAGAATCGTTGCTTTGCTTTTGAAGTAAAGAAACATATGCCTGAGCTGTCGAAAATGCGAGAAAAATAGATAGCCCAAATTATTTGGTTGCTGCGTTTAAAACCTCATCAATATATATGGTCTAAGGGCATCTTCAACACCGTGCCGCAAAATGCTAGCAAACATCTGAACCAATGTGATCCGGACCTTTTTTGTCATCCAACGTGATGCCACATACGTCCATGTGTTCGAATTCCCACAAATCAAATACAAAGCTTGGGAGGTCTGCCGGAGTCTGGATGTCTGCCTCGCCGATCCAAAACCACCACGTACCCATGCCACAGCCTCTCTCCTCTTCGTTCGTGCAGAATGACCGAATGCCACTGCTATTTGGCGAAAAGAGTGAACAAGCTATTTGGCAGAAGGGTTGCAGCTCATATTTTTCTTTACTGAGGGAGTAGAAAGTTAACACACAATTGATCGGTTACATGCATGTACCTACAAACATGTGGCCAATATGTATAGAAAGTTAACACTATTAGTTATTTGACGGAAGGCCTTCTAATGACTACATGCATTATTTGGTGGAAGGCCTTCTAATAATCAATCACTAGTGTAAAAAATGCTCCTATATTATGAGACGAAGAGAGTGGATAGTTAATTGGTCAGTTACTTGGTGGAACGGTTACACTTGCAAGCTATTTGGTGGAAGGGTTGTAGCTCTTACAAAGTTATTTCGCGGGTCTGAATTAGGTTGCAGCTATCTTAAGTTAGAAATCATCATTGTATATTGCGGAAAGGCCACATTCGAGGTATAAGATTGGATGGTCAGTTCATGTATCTGGGTCTACGAACACGTTCGCAGACGTTTAGTGTATCTAATTTGCGGCACGGCATCGGAGATGCCCTAATTTACTTCCTAATAATCCGTAAGAGGTCTCATAATGTGAAAAACATGGCTACGCACTAACGTGCAACATGAATAGTGTTAGATAATAACGAGAAATAAACGAGACAAGAGACATGGATTTTTACTTGAAAACCCTTGCGGGAGAAATCCACGGACGCACGAAGGCGCAATCACTATGAGGAGGAGTATTACAAGCACGAGACGACAGGCCGTCTGAGGTGCGACTACATGGGGTATATAAGAGGGCAATACATGAGAGTCCTTGGAGGACAAGTAAACGAGTTGTACTCATACGCGTCGACGTCAACACAAAGGCACACACCGTTTGTACTACGTCTAGTCCAATACGGTACTAAAATTTAGATCATAATTTAACGATCTCCACCTTGATCCAAATTCCCTCCAGTAGTCGAAGAAAGTGAATAACTCCATCCAAATCAGCATAAACACCTTGTGCGTCAAAGTCCATAGGACTAATGAGAAATACCAACTAAGCCTAAGCAAAGCTCAAATTTATTGGTTGGAATTGGCTTTGTCATCATATCAGTAGGATTATCATGAGTACTTATCTTGCATACCTTCAAATTGCCTTCAGCAACAACATCTCGAATATAATGAAATCTGACATCAACGTGCTTTGTCCTCTCATGATATATTGGATTCTTTGTAAGATATATGGCACTTTGACTATCAGAAAATAAGGTGGGGCAAGATGAATCTCCACAAAGCTCAGTGTATAAACCTCTCAACCAGATAGCTTCTTTGCAAGCCTCAGAAATAGCCATATACTCGGCATCAGTAGTGGAACAAGCCACAATAGACTGCAAAGTTGCTCTCCAACTCACAGCACAACCACCAATGGTGAAAACATAACCTGTGAGCGATCTTCTCTTATCCATATCACCAAAACCAACAAGTCCATCTGCAGTTTTCCCAAACTGTAAATAAGCATTAGAAGTACCACGCAGGTATCTGAAAATCCACTGGAGTGCTTTCCAATGCTCTTTTCCAGGATTAGCCATGTATCTACTGACAACACTCAATGCATATGATAAGTCAGGACGAGAACAAACCATGGCGTACATAAGTGAACCAACTGCACTTGAATAGGGAACTCTAGACATGTACTCAATATCTGCATCTGACTTAGGACATAAAGCTGATGATAATTTGAAGTGTGCAGCTAACGGAGTACTCACCGGCTTGGCATTATGCACATTAAAACGACGAAGAACTTTATCAATATATCCCTTCTGACTTAGATATACTTTTCCAGACGGTCTATCTCTGGATATTTCCATGCCAAGTATTTTCTTTGCTGCACCCAAATCCTTCATCTCAAATTCATTACTCAATTGCTTCTTTAGTTCATTAATCTCTGACATACTCTTTGCAGCAATAAGCATATCATCAACATAAAGCAGCAAGTAAATAGTTAAACCATTGACAGTTTTCAAATAAACACAACTATCATAATTAGACCTTTTGAAACCTTGAGAGAGCATAAAGGTGTCAAATCTCTTGAACCACTGTCTAGGGGATTGCTTCAATCCATAAAGAGATTTCTTTAACTTGCAGACAAGCTTTTCTTTTCCAGGAATAACAAAACCTTCAGGTTGTTCCATATAAATATCCTCTTCTAATTCTCCATGTAAAAATGTAGTTTTAACATCCAATTGTTCAAGCTCAAGATTATGCATGGCAACAATACTGAGTAAAGTGCGAATAGAGCTATGCTTCACAATAGGAGAAAAGACTTCGTTGTAGTCAATACCTGGAATCTGGCTATAACCTTTAGCAACTAACGTTGCTTTATATCTTGTCTCATCGTTAGGAGAAACACCTTCTTTCCTCTTGAAAACCCACTTGCAACGAATAGGTTTCTTCTCTCTAGGCAATTTTACTAAATGCCAAGTGCCATTCTTTTCAAGTGATTCCATCTCATCATGCATAGCGGTCATCCACTTATTACTATCACCAGAAATAATAGCCTCGGAATATGAAGAAGGCTCAGAATTACCTTCAATTTCTTCTGCAATAGATAAAGCAAAAGAAACAATATTGCACTCTTTAATTAACCTGTCAGGTTTATTGATACCATGTCTAACTCTGTCACGGGCAAGATTCCAACTGGGTGGAACAATAGGCTGATTTGGAGTGGGAGTGACATGTTCATCATCAACGACGGGTTCATCATGTGCATCAACAATTTCATTACGAGATGTATCACATGTTTCAATAACATGCTCCACCTGAACAGTAGACTGCTGAATAGTAGGCTGATGTTCACTCTCAACAGGAACATTAGTAGATGAAACATCATGTAACATATCAGATTCATTAAAGATAACATTTCTGCTAATAACAGCCTTCTGGGTTTCAGGATTGCACAGTTTAAAACCTTTAACACCAGACTTATAACCAAGAAAGATGCACTTAACAACCCTAGGCTCCAACTTTCCATTATCAACATGAGCATAAGCAGTGCAACCAAAAACTCTCAACTGTGAATAATCAGCAGGTGAACCAGACCATACCTCAATTGGAGTTTTCTTATTAAGAACAATAGATGGTGAACGATTAATGAGATAACAAGTAGTGTAAGCGGCCTCAGCCCAAAAACGCTTATGCAAACCTGCATTGGATAACATGCAACGGGCTCTGGAAATAATGGTCATGTTCGTACGCTCAGCAACACCGTTTTGTTGAGGAGTATAAGGAACGGTGTAATGTCTGACAATGCCTTCAGACTTGCAATAATTCTTAAATTGCTTAGAACAGAATTCCATACCATTATCAGTGTGAAGTATTTTTACCTTCCTTTCAGTTTGTCTTTCAACCATAATCTTCCACTCCTTAAAAGCTGAGAATGCTTCATATTTATGCTTCAAGAAATAAGGCCAAACTTTTCTCGAATAATCATCAATAATAGTCAGCATGTAACTAGCACCACCTAATGACTTCTTGCGAGATGGTCCGCATAAATCAGAATGCACATAATCAAGAATACCTTTAGTTGTATGGGTCGAAGTATTGAACTTCACCCTCTTGTGCTTGCCGAAGATACAATGCTCACAAAATTTCAATTTACCAGGTTCATATCCATCAAGGAGACCTCTCTTATTTAACTTTGCTAAACCAAGTTCACTCATATGTCCAAGACGCATATGCCAAAGGTTAGCAGCATCACCATCAGAATTCTTTGAAATAGCTGGAGTAGCGTTACCTGAAACGGTAGAACCTCGAAGGTAATAAAGACCATTGGTCGAACTTAAATCACCTTTCATCACAATAAGGGAACCTTTGGTGACTTTCAAAACACTATCTCCACCTGAATACTTGTATCCCTTTGCATCAAGGGCACTCATAGAGATAAGATTTCTCTTCATCTTCGGAATATACCGAACATCTGTCAAAGTTCTGATTATGCCATCAAACATCTTGATTCGAATAGAATTGTGACGCCCCCGATTCAATCGTACACTAATCATGCACGCAAATGTGTACGATCAAGATCAGGGACTCACGGGAAGATATCACAACACAACTCTAAAACATAAATAAGTCATACAAGCATCATAATACAAGCCAGGGGCCTCGAGGGCTCGAATACAAGTGCTCGATCATAGACGAGTCAGCGGAAGCAACAATATCTGAGTACAGACATAAGTTAAACAAGTTTGCCTTAAGAAGGCTAGCACAAACTGGCATACAGATCGAAAGAGGCGCAGGCCTCCTGCCTGGGATCCTCCTAACTACTCCAGGTCGTCGTCAGCGGGCAGCACGTAGTAGTAGGCACCTCCGGTGTAGTAGGGGTCGTCGTCGACGGTGGCGTCTGGCTCCTGGACTCCAGCATCTGGTTGCGACAACCAGAAAGAAAGGAAAGGGGAAAAAGGGGGGAGAAAGCAACCGTGAGTACTCATCCAAAGTACTCGCAAGCAAGGAACTACACTACATATGCATGGGTATATGTGTAAGGAGGCCATATAAGTGGACTGAACTGCAGAATGCCAGAATAAGAGGGGGATAGCTAATCCTATCGAAGACTACGCTTCTGGTAGCCTCCGTCTTGCAGCATATAGAAGAGAGTAGATTGTAGTCCTCCAAGTAGCATCTCCAAGTAGCATCTCCAAGCAGCATCTCCAATAGCATCGCATAGCATAATCCTACCCGGCAATCCTCTCCTCGTCGCCCTGCGGAAAAGCGATCACCGGGTTGTCTGTGGAACTTGGAAGGGTGTGTTTTATTAAGTATCCGGTTCTAGTTGTCATAAGGTCAAGGTACAACTCCAAGTCGTCCTGTTACCGAAGATCACGGCTATTCGAATAGATTAACTTCCCTGCAGGGGTGCACCACATAGCCCAACACGCTCGATCCCATTTGGCCGGACACACTTTTCTGGGTCATGCCCGACCTCGGAAGATCAACACGTCGCAGCCCCACCTAGGCACAACAGAGAGGCCAGCACGCCGGTCTAAACCTAAGCGCACAGGGGTCTGGGCCCATCGCCCATAGCACACCTGCACGTTGCGAGGGCGGCCGAAAGCAGACCTAGCCTAGTGGCGTTCCAGTCCAATTCGGCGCGCGCCGCTACGTCGCTGACGTCTGAAGTGCTTCGGCTGATACCACGACGTCGGGATACCCATAACTACTCCCACGTAGATGGTTAGTGCGTATAGGCTCGTAGCCGACTCAGATCAAATACCAAGATCTCGTTAAGCGTGTTAAGTATCCACGAACGCCGAACAGGGCCAGGCCCACCTGTCTCCTAGGTGGTCTCAACCTGCCCTGTCGCTCCGCCACAAAGTAACCGTCGGGGACCGTCGGGAACCCAGGCCCACCTCTACCGGGATGGAACCACCTGCCCCTTCAGCCCCCAACTCCGAACAGCATCACAGGTAATGTAACAGTGTATAGTATATAGTATATGCCCGTGATCACCTCCTGAAGTGATCACAGCCCAGTAGTATAGCATGGCAGACGGACAAGAGTGTAGGGCCACGGATGGAACACTAGCATCCTATACTAAGCATTTAGGATTGCGGGTAAGGTATCAATGACGGTAGAAACAATGACAGACTATGCATCAGAATAGGATTAACGAAAAGCAGTAACATGCTACACTACTCTAATGCAAGCAGTATAGAGGAGAATAGGCGATATCTGGTGATCAAGGGGGGGGGGCTTGCCTGGTTGCTCTGGCAAGAGAGAGGAGTCGTCAACTCCGTAGTCGAACTGGGCAGCAGCAGCGTCGGTCTCGTAGTCTACCGGAGAGAAGAGGGGGAAGAAACAATGAATACAATGCAAACAAATGCATAACGATGCATGACATGACAAGTAACGATGCTAGGTGTGCCCATTCGCGGTAGTAGGTGATACCGACGAAGGGGGGAAACATCCGGGAAAGTATTCCCGGTGTTTCGCGTTTTCGGACTGATGAACCGGAGGGGGAAAGTTGCGGGTTCGATAGGTTAGGGGTGTGTGGCGGACGAACGGACCGCGTATCCGGAATCGTCACGTCGTTCTGAGCAACTTTCATGTTGAAAATATTTTAATCCGAGTTACGGATTAAAAGATATGAATTTTAAAAGATTTTAATAATTTTGGAATTTAATTATTTATTTAATTAATTCGAAAAAAATGTATTTATGATGTCAGCATGATGTCATGCTGACGTCAGCAGTCAACAGGGTTGACTGAGTCAACCTGACATGTGGGTCCAGTGGGACCCACATGTCATTCGCTGTTTAGGTTAATAGATTAGTTAATTTAATTACTATCTAATTAACCTAACTAGTTAATTAAATCAATTAAACCGGATTAATTAACTTAACTAATTCATTAGATAATTAATTAATTAATTATTAATTTTATTAAATCATTTTTTTATTTATTATTTTTATATTTAATTCCCTTTTTTTTATAAACGTTATGGGCATGGGGCCCATCTGTCATAGGCCCCAGGGGCCTAACGGGCGCACGGGTAAGCGGCCGCTGGGCACTGGGTGCGGGCGCCCATCGAGGGCGAGGCCGTGGCCTCGGCTGGGCACACCCGTGAGCAGGGGGGCCTCGGCCAGGGCCGGCGAGCGGCACCTGGGGCGGGGTGGAGGAGAGCCGGGGCGTGCGGTGGGGCGTGGGCACGCACCGGCGAGCCAGGGCGCAGCCGAGCGCGGATGTGCGCACGCACAGCGGCGGCGAGTGGCCAGGGGGCGAATGCGGTCGACATGGCCGTCGAATCGACGACAGAGTGCAGGGGGAGCAGGCGGCCGGTGGCCTCACCAGCGTTGAAGAGAAGAGGGGCGGTGAGGCGTGAGGAGGCCGGTTGTGGAGGAGGATGAAGGCGGGCGGTCCGGCGACGCAGCGTCGAGGATGCGGGGAGGCGCGGTCCGGCGAGGAAGGTAGTCCGGCGAGGTGGCGAGGTGGCTCCGGTGACGAGGAGTCGAGGGTGACGGGGCGGCTGGTAGAGGCGGCAGGACGCATGCGGCCAGCGGTGCCCGCGACGGGGCGACGCGGTTCGTGCGCAGCGGCCTGTCAGGGAGTGGAGTGGAGGAGGCGGAGTGGTTGGGGGCGGTGGAGGACGACGACGAGCGAGATCGGGCGCGAGGGATGCCCCGATCCAGATCGGGTC
>NC_041383.1:746869830-746876647 GCF_002162155.2 Triticum dicoccoides | reverse complement strand
GAGTGGGGATATGGAGGAGGGGAGTGGGGCGCCGGCTGGGCCGGCCTGGCTAGCCCAACGGCCAGCTGGGCTGAGGCCCAGCGAGGGGGGGGGGGCGTTTATTTTCTTTTGTTATTTTTTTTCTATTTCCTTTCAGTTTTCTTTTATTTTTGTTTTATAAAATATAAAAGTTGTATCTTAAATAGTAACACTAATTATACCGCTGCCACAAAAAGGTTTAACCCCCAAATAATATAGTTTGATAATTTATTTAATTAGTGAAGGCATTTAAATAATTAGTTTTGCTACTATTTAAATCATTATGGTGTAGTTAAGCATTTCATAAAAGTTTGGTTTCACCACCCCATTTACCTATGATTTATTCGACACATTTAGAACATTTTAGTTTTATTTTTGGAAAACTTTTGTTGTTTGCCTTAATTTCAAATTTGAATTTGAATCGTTTTCGAACTAACACGAGATTAGCGACAGTAACGGAGGTGACGTGGTGTCATTAGCAGAGGTTACTGTAGCTTGATTATCCGGGCGTCACAATTCTCCTCCACTACAAGAAATCTCGTCCCGAGATTTAAGAGGGGAGTAAGGGGAAAGTTCTGGCTACGATACTCTAATGGATCTTCTCATCCTGGCTTGCTCTTCTCGAAGAGGTTGATCCCTTTCGTTGATGTTTTCATTTCACTGCTTCAAGTCACCATGATCAATTTGTCATCCTTTCTTCGGGATCTCCATCGTACTTACGAATAGGTAAGGGGCAGCTCTACAACGATAGGATGTTATAAGGGAAAATCTTCTGGGGGTTTCCCAAGTATGAACATATGAGTATCTCTCGAGTTGAACAAATGAAACACATCGAGAGCAAAGTAAGAAGGTGCAATAAGAAGTTGCAAGCGGATAGGCAATCGTTCATTGCCTGAAGCAGAGTGCGAAAGGGGTTCAGAGCAACGGAAATAAGTATTGTGTCCGATACCAGAATAGATCAACAGGCAAGTGGCCCGTGAATTACATACAAAGTCAAGCACGAGGAATAACGCTGACAACAGGGTGTACAGGAGAGTCAGGTTTCGATCCTGTGGAACGGTGGGTTATGGGCCCACCATGTGGGTTAAAAGTAGGAAGGCGCTAATATTTGCACGGTCAAGATAATAAGGTATGTCAGAGGATAGCCTGTCGGTTTTGTTGTCAACAATGTCAGTACCAAGGGCGAGGGACGAACAGAACCATTTCCCTGCTCGTTGAACGAGGCGGACCATTAGGCAAAGTTCTCGTCCATCGGTGGCTACCGAAATGTCACCAACAAAAGTAACAGGGTCTCGCTGGCAGAGTTGTACACCGAGGTGTTTACATAAGCAGGAGAATATTACTGCTCAGATCATATAGATCACAAGAAAGGTTAAATCAACAATGGTAGGAAAACATGATCATCAGATTAAACAGATCAATGGAAAGGAAAATAGGTTTAAACACATATTTCAAGGGTATGTCCTTCCCAAGGACAAGCAGAGCATGATATCCATGTCAGGATATAATGTAGAAAACTCTTTAGATAGGGGAGAGGATTTTTCATGACATTACCCATACAGCGGTGTTTGGATAATTGGGCAGAAAATATTTAGCATTGGGCTTCAATGTACTTGTTGAAAATCAGAGTACCACAAACATGCTTCGAGATAGCATCGACATGGTCTTCGAGCAAAGGTCAGACTTTGAAAACATGAAGGATCCATCAGGAATAACTTGTAGAATAAGTCTTACAATTTCCTCATGGATGAATGGATAACCTTGCTGAAAAGGAATCTATAATGATAGGTCCTCCAGCCGGGGGGGGGGGGTGCTAGGCATGACATCATGTTAGCGGGTCATCAAAAGATCAACATCATAACTCTTGGAAAGGTGTCCCAACCCTCATATCTGACCGAGATTCAGATCCGATTGGTGTCAGGATACCTCAGACTTAGGATACCTGAGAAGAAAAGGTGCAACGCAAATTGACGAGATGACATTGTAAGATTCTCGGGGAAATGAACTATGAAGTGTTTTCCGTTATCAAGAGTCCATCATTAACCCAAGGAGAGGACAAGGAGGTGTCTGGTGAACTCAACGGCAATTCACCGAGATTCCCAAAAGATGGATTTCCACAATTAAGTGAACAAGGGGAAATCATTGGTCAGATCAAATGATATAAGGAAGTATGCTCGAGGAAAACATACACAATTAAACACTGGTTGAAGGGTGCGCCCGAAGTACGGGTTGGGTTGCACGACCAATGTTAGAATGGTGATTCAATTAGCGAAGGACTTAGAATGAACTATCGCCCATTCACTTCAAAGCAATAGGGTTGTTAGAAGTTTTGAATTCACACGTCATAGCTCCATTGTCGGTATTCCGGTTGAAAACAATACGGGGACCAAGGAATGAACGAAGATGGCAAGAAGTATTATGATATCAAGAATTATTAAGAGGTGGTGAAATTCTCACCACATTCTTGACAAAAAGAGATGGTAATACTTCCGAGGTAAGGAAGATCAACTGCTGGGTAGCAGTGATCTCAAGGTTTACACAAAACACGAACAAGTTGTGTTGAACGGAAGGCAATAAGGTGGTCGATGAGAACAGGAATCATCGAGGGGCAAGGATGGTATTACCCATTATGAATTCAATTGAATTCCTGGAAGAGCTCATAAGGTTGATGATGACCACGACACAATTGTCGAGAGATTTCATGCAGATGTAGTCAATCAGCGACGACATCAAGTCAAAGGAATGATGAAGCAAGAGGTTATTGGAACCACAGTTACGACACAAACTCGAACTCAAGCTTGTTGTTTAAGGTGAAAGGTTATGACGAGGAAAATCGACGTAAGGTTAGTTCATCGTCAAAAATTGGTGCTCCGAGAATAAGGACCGGATTGCACAGTTAAGATCATCACGACAATGATATAGCCAAACAGGCTAGGAATGGCGTGATCGGGTACAAACTCGTACTTATAGAAGCTTACTGAAGAGTTATTGAACCGTAGAGCGGACTCGGTTCCGTTATCGGTGTCTTTGAGTGTTTATTAACTCAGAGCCCGCGAAAAATTGGAATTAGTGGGAAGGTAGCACTTGATGAAGAACTCATAAAAAGTTATGCAGTTCCATGATAATCTCGAGATACCAGGGGGGTAATTCTCGACACAAGATCAAAGTAAAGGTTGGTCTGGTGTATTGATCCATAGAAGACAATTGTTTTAACTTGTCTGTGAAATGAGATCAAAGAAGAACAATCATGGTCGGAACCACGATTGCAAAAGGCCAGATCCTAGATATAAGAGGAGCTTATACCAAAGGAATAATTCATTTAAGAGAAGCTTTAATGATAAGATCTACATCGTGTCCATGGGCATGAACACAAGTTCAAGGTCGACTCCCACTTCTCCAATGCATAACCTTTCATTCACTTCTCACGTTCGATGAAGTTGCAGTGTTGAAATTTTATCTGGTGAAGCACCAGAAGAGTATGACTCGTGAAAACTTTCGGGTTCACACGGTTTAGAGAAGGCATATGTTCAACCCATAGGGGCTTCTTAGAAACATATACCACAAGTTCCAAGAGTAAATAACACAAGCCCGAAAGCAGAGCATGGTTGGCCAAGCAGAGGATACAACTTAACAAAGGCGTTATGTATCAGGGGAAGAACTCATAAGGTGATCAAATGTGAAGGACACTGTCGGATAACAATCCAGCAAAGGACTTGATGGTCCACAAAGGATCTGATACGAGTATCGGTACTCAACTAGAGGGAGAAGAATGCAAGGAGATCAGATTATAGAAACAACTGACTAACTCAATTGTCAAATGCAAAGGAATTATGATTTCCAAATCAAGGGATCAGAAGCAATGCTCTGATTAGGGATGGATAAGTTGAATAGCATTAGGGTATAATCAACGCCAATTGGACTGGTCGAGAACCAATTCCAGTTAAAAGAATGGCAGCTCAGCCGGAAAGGTAATTTATAAGGATCAATGATGTTTGCGGGTATTCGCAACATATTGAGTCAACAGACTCAAAATGATAATGACAAGGAATGTCATTAAGACTACGAGACTTATGGGATTAACCATAATGCAAGCAAGCAAGAATTTCAAGAGCCAAAGGCTCCAGAGGATTTTCAGAAGATCGAATATTATTTTGAAGACTTTTCTGAAACACAAGAACAACTGGGGATGAGCGGATACTCGGCAAGCACGAGTAATTATCCGTAGGGGTATTCATGCAGCAAGGAACTGCAGGGCAGTAAGCGTAAGAATTTTCGGAATATCGAAGAGTATTTCAGGACATCTTGTAATAACAAGAGCAACTGGGGATGACAATATGAACGATAGGTGTAAGTAGTTATCCAGAGGGATTTATCGATGGAAGTGAATTGCAAAAGCGATGGCACATAGTCTCGAGAGCACATCGTAGAGTATCTTCGGAATCTTCTGGTGTAGCAGGCGATCATCTGAAGTGAGGGGCTCTCCGGGAAAAAGTACTTGCGAGAACCTAAAGTTAGTTTTGTTTTTAGCAAAATCGTTTAACCCGAATAGAAGAGAGTTCAGAATCCCAGAGTAAAGGTCGAGGAGTAAAAGATCCTAATACCACCCAATGGCGACGTGGGCCCATGGGCCGCACAACCATGTTAGTAAAAGTTTTTCAACGACTAGACTCGACTTCGGCCAAGGAGTTGGAAAGGGGATTCCTACAGGCAGTCGGCTCTGATACCAACTTGTGACGCCCCCGATTCAATCGTACACTAATCATGCACGCAAATGTGTACGATCAAGATCAGGGACTCACGGGAAGATATCACAACACAACTCTAAAACATAAATAAGTCATACAAGCATCATAATACAAGCCAGGGGCCTCGAGGGCTCGAATACAAGTGCTCGATCATAGACGAGTCAGCGGAAGCAACAATATCTGAGTACAGACATAAGTTAAACAAGTTTGCCTTAAGAAGGCTAGCACAAACTGGCATACAGATCGAAAGAGGCGCAGGCCTCCTGCCTGGGATCCTCCTAACTACTCCAGGTCGTCGTCAGCGGGCAGCACGTAGTAGTAGGCACCTCCGGTGTAGTAGGGGTCGTCGTCGACGGTGGCGTCTGGCTCCTGGACTCCAGCATCTGTTTGCGACAACCAGAAAGAAAGGAAAGGGGAAAAAGGGGGGAGAAAGCAACCGTGAGTACTCATCCAAAGTACTCGCAAGCAAGGAACTACACTACATATGCATGGGTATATGTGTAAGGAGGCCATATCAGTGGACTGAACTGCAGAATTCCAGAATAAGAGGGGGATAGCTAATCCTATCGAAGACTACGCTTCTGGTAGCCTCCGTCTTGCAGCATATAGAAGAGAGTAGATTGTAGTCCTCCAAGTAGCATCTCCAAGTAGCATCTCCAAGCAGCATCTCCAATAGCATCGCATAGCATAATCCTACCCGGCAATCCTCTCCTCGTCGCCCTGCGGAAAAGCGATCACCGGGTTGTCTGTGGAACTTGGAAGGGTGTGTTTTATTAAGTATCCGGTTCTAGTTGTCATAAGGTCAAGGTACAACTCCAAGTCGTCCTGTTACCGAAGATCACGGCTATTCGAATAGATTAACTTCCCTGCAGGGGTGCACCACATAGCCCAACACGCTCGATCCCATTTGGCCGGACACACTTTTCTGGGTCATGCCCGGCCTCGGAAGATCAACACGTCGCAGCCCCACCTAGGCACAACAGAGAGGCCAGCACGCCGGTCTAAACCTAAGCGCACAGGGGTCTAGGCCCATCGCCCATAGCACACCTGCACGTTGCGAGGGCGGCCGAAAGCAGGCCTAGCCTAGTGGCGTTCCAGTCCAATTCGGCGCGCGCCGCTCCGTCGCTGACGTCTGAAGTGCTTCGGCTGATACCACGACGTCGGGATACCCATAACTACTCCCACGTAGATGGTTAGTGCGTATAGGCTCGTAGCCGACTCAGATCAAATACCAAGATCTCGTTAAGCGTGTTAAGTATCCGCGAACGCCGAACAGGGCCAGGCCCACCTGTCTCCTAGGTGGTCTCAACCTGCCCTGTCGCTCCGCCACAAAGTAACCGTCGGGGACCGTCGGGAACCCAGGCCCACCTCTACCGGGATGGAACCACCTGCCCCTTCAGCCCCCAACTCCGAACAGCATCACAGGTAATGTAACAGTGTATAGTATATAGTATATGCCCGTGATCACCTCCTGAAGTGATCACAGCCCAGTAGTATAGCATGGCAGACGGACAAGAGTGTAGGGCCACTGATGGAACACTAGCATCCTATACTAAGCATTTAGGATTGCGGGTAAGGTATCAATGACGGTAGAAACAATGACAGACTATGCATCAGAATAGGATTAACGAAAAGCAGTAACATGCTACACTACTCTAATGCAAGCAGTATAGAGGAGAATAGGCGATATCTGGTGATCAAGGGGGGGGGGGCTTGCCTGGTTGCTCTGGCAAGAGAGAGGGGTCGTCAACTCCGTAGTCGAACTGGGCAGCAGCAGCGTCGGTCTCGTAGTCTACCGGAGAGAAGAGGGGGAAGAAACAATGAATACAATGCAAACAAATGCATAACGATGCATGACATGACAAGTAACGATGCTAGGTGTGCCCATTCGCGGTAGTAGGTGATACCGACGAAGGGGGGAAACATCCGGGAAAGTATTCCCGGTGTTTCGCGTTTTCGGACTGATGAACCGGAGGGGGAAAGTTGCGGGTTCGATAGGTTAGGGGTGTGTGGCGGACGAACGGACCGCGTATCCGGAATCGTCACGTCGTTCT
>NC_041383.1:746859521-746869036 GCF_002162155.2 Triticum dicoccoides | reverse complement strand
CGACGACGAGCGAGATCGGGCGCGAGGGATGCCCCGATCCAGATCGGGTCGGGGGGGGAGGAGAGAGTAGTGGGGGCGAGTGGGGGTTACGGGTTAGGGTTTCCCCAGAGTGGGGATATGGAGGAGGGGAGTGGGGCGCCGGCTGGGCCGGCCTGGCTAGCCCAACGGCCAGCTGGGCTGAGGCCCAGCGAGGGGGGGGCGTTTATTTTCTTTTGTTATTTTTTTTTCTATTTCCTTTCAGTTTTCTTTTATTTTTGTTTTATAAAATATAAAAGTTGTATCTTAAATAGTAACACTAATTATACCGCTGCCACAAAAAGGTTTAACCCCCAAATAATATAGTTTGATAATTTATTTAATTAGTGTAGGCATTTAAATAATTAGTTTTGCTACTATTTAAATCATTATGGTGTAGTTAAGCATTTCATAAAAGTTTGGTTTCACCACCCCATTTACCTATGATTTATTCGACACATTTAGAACATTTTAGTTTTATTTTTGGAAAACTTTTGTTGTTTGCCTTAATTTCAAATTTGAATTTGAATCGTTTTCGAACTAACACGAGATTAGCGACAGTAACGGAGGTGACGTGGTGTCATTAGCAGAGGTTACTGTAGCTTGATTATCCGGGCGTCACAAGAACCTATGCCTTCAATCTTGCATGGTGAATTATCAAAACCCAAAACGGAACCAGCAGAAGTAGTGGAATCAAAAGTATTAAACCAATCTCTATGTGTACACATATGAAAAGTGCATGCAGTGTCAAGTACCCCCTCATCATTGGTCTCAGCACATCCAGCAATAACGACAAGAGCATCATCGGAACTATCATCACGAGCAACGTTAGCAGAATTGTCACCTTGTTTGTTACCTTTCCTCTTTTCCTTATTCTGCAACTTGAAAACACTCAGAGATGTCATGCTCGTCTCTCCTGCAATATCTGCAATACTTCTTGTCTCTGGATTGCGACCGGCCCTTGTAGCTGTTCTTACTTTTACCTCTGTTTCCATTATTGGAGTTCTTCTCCTTTGTCCTGCCACGAACAGATAATCCCTCGGCTTGGGATGAACTTGAACCATCATGAGGCACCATTAGTTTCATCTTCTCCTTAGAGTTCAAAGCTTCATAAACTTCATTAAGTGTGAGAGTATCACGACTATATAATATGGTGTCTCTAAAATTGGTATAAGAACTTGGCAGTGAACAAAGTAACATTAAAGCAGTATCTTCCTCTTCATACTTAACCTCCATTGCAGCTAGATCAGATATGATCTCTTTAAATTCTGAAATATGATTCAAAACATTACCTCCCTCGGGTAACCTGTGCAGAAGATGCATCTTGTTGGTGAGATCTTTAATCATGCAAATCCCTTCCAGCTTTAACCATAGAGCGGCGGCAGTTTTCTCGCTCAAAACTTCCTGCAAAATATTATTATGCAAATGGAGTTGAATTTTGACAAAGCCTTACGATCAATTATTTTCTCCTCATCAGTCCAGTCTTCAATTCGGTTCTTTCCAAAACTATCCAGTGCTTCATCATAGTCAGCCTGTGCCAATAACGCCCGCATCTTGACTTGCCATAGGGTAAACCTTGTGTCACGGTCCAGCAGTGGAAGATCGTACTTCATGGAAGCCATGAGTAGATAAATCTGGTAGTATTAGGCAGTGGATGTAGCAGACGAACGGAGAACAAAAAACTAGCAGTACTAGTAATCAGACGCCACACTATAGCTTCTCGTGAGGAAGTAGTACTAGTAATCTTGATTGCTTCGATGGAATTTGGTCTTGGCACCAAAAAGTAGCAGCAACAGATCATTGTTTGCGTGGGGACTTGAAGCGGAGGATTTGACGTGTAGTAGCAGCGCCCGTACAACAGCGGCAACTCGGTGAAACTCTCGACGATTTGGTCAAGAGCGGCTGCAGCCAGTGGCGGCGCCAGGTTATAGAGGGTGGGTATTTATTTTGGAGTCGGATATTCATTTTGTCCAAATCATCACTGTTTTGCAAAAAAGATCGCCTGTTTTATATAAAATTTCAATGGTTTGTCAAAATCTTGGGTATTTAACCGAATACCCAAGAAGACCCCTGGCGCCGCCCCTGGCTGCAGCAGAAAAATCTCGGTCTTGTCAACTTGGCGATTTGACGGCTCGGTGGATATCTGCACGGTGCGCAGCGGAATCTCCTGTCGGTCTCGGCTTCGCAGCGGAAATCAATCTGAAGTCGGATCACCGGGTCACCACTACTAGGAAAAGGGCTATAGATGGAAATGACACTAATGGCGCACCATACAAGTGGTGCGCCATTAGTATATACTAATGGCGCACCACCCTCTGATGCGCCATTAGTGTTGAAACTACTAATGGCGCACCCTGACCACGGTGCGCCATTAGTACCAAATTTTATTTTTGAACTAGTGCGCCTGTCCAAACATACTAATGGCGCATCCCCTGGTGGTGCGCCATTACTAGTTGTAACTAGTAATGGCGCACCAGCCAAAAGGTGCGCCACTAATGTTATTTTTTTTATTATTGCTTTTATTCCTTTTTTTTGCAAAAGTTCTAATGGCGCACCGCTAGGGGGTGCGCCATTAGTAACCTGGATTACTAATGGCGCATTTGTTGCTGGTGCGCCATTAGTAAGTGGGCAGCAACAAGATATTTTGGACAGCCTCTCCTCCCACACTCACTTTCTCCCCACTTCATTCTCTCCACCGCCTCCTCCTTGTCTCGGGTGCCTCCTCTTTTTCACCTCATTTCCACCATAGATTCATTCAAATTAAGTGGTTAAGTTACCTTGTTTTTCTAGGTAAGTAAGGGGGGAAGCTATATTTATGTTGTTCTCCCTACAAACAATGTGCACATGCACTTTTTATGGCCTAGCTAGATCTATGTATGTTCGTGGTGTTGCATATGTTTGTGGTGTTGCATATGTGTTTGTGTTTGGAGGTGTACCGGTATTTGAAATGCGATAGTTGCCAATATTTTGCCGGAATGTTGATTCATTTCTGTTTCGGCGAGAATTTTGGCATTAAGCATTCTTTTTGGTCCTATTTTTAGGGAAAGTCATGCCAAATTTTTTCTTGGTTCTAAAATATCGTTTTGCTCTACCCCGTAGGCGACCATGGTCCGCACGATGACCGAAGGCATCGTGAATAGGTTTTTGAGGTCCGCGAAGGCCGAGATGCTTCAAAAGAACGAGACGGAGATAAGATGTCCGTGTCGAAGATGCAAGCTGAATAGCCTTATTGCGGACCCGGATTCCGGGCAGGTGCGGGACCACCTGCTCTTGCGTGGTTTCATGGATGGCTATCGGTGGCAAGGTGATGAAGATGACTACGAAGTCGTACATGGGGGCCGGGCAAGAAATGAGGAAGGGCAGCAAGACAACCACCACGCCTCGGGGGGGGGGGCGAGAAGACGAAGAATCCCCAGGAGATGATCACGACTGTGATGCTGTACACAGTCATCATGTAGAAGATGCAGGACATGATGATGATGCCGGCGGAGCAGACGACGTTGGACCATCGATGGGCTGGGTGCAGGACCCTCATATTCAAGAGCTGCTTCTCAAGCAGACGGATAACGCAAGAGCTGCCGCCCGAGAGAAAGCCAAGATGGATCAACTTGAGTTAGACGCGGTTACTCCATTGTATGAAGGATGCAGGCCCGAGGATACCCGCCTGAAAGTAACGCTCATGGCTCTGGAGATGAAGGTAAAACACAAAATGACCGACGCATGCTTCGACGAGAACATGTCATTCTGGCACGAACGTCTTCCCAAGGGGAACAAGTGCCCGACCAGTTTGGAGGAGGCGAAGAAAATCATGTGTCCTCTGGATTTACCGCACGTGAAATACCATGTGTGCATGAACAATTGCATCATTTATCGGGACGAGCACGCGGAGTCTACAATATGTCCTGTGTGCGGTGTCACTCGATACAAGAAGAGGAAGAAAGCTCCTCGAAAAGTGGTGTGGTACTTTCCGATCACTCCTCGTCTGCAGCGGTATTTCGCGGATCCTAAGGTAGCAAAGCTCCTGCGTTGGCACGCGGATAGGGAGGAGAAGAAGCGAGAAGATGACGCAAATGATCCGGAGATAGATAAAAAAGACAAGATGCTGAGTCACCCTAAGGATGCGAGCCAGTGGCAAGCATTGAACTTCGAATACCCAGAATTTGGGAACGATCCAAGGAGCATCGTGCTGGGCGCGAGCACCGATGGAGTCAATCCGTTTGGCAGCCAGAGAAGCACACATAGCACCTGGCATGTGTTTGTGTGGATGTACAACCTTCCCCCCTGGTTGTGCATGAAGAGGAAGTACATTCACATGAGTATGCTAATTGAAGGGCCGAAACAACCAGGGAACGACATCAATCTGTATCTGGGGCTGCTGAAAGAGGAGCTTGACACGCTGTGGAAAACGCCAGCCAATACGTGGGACGCTGCAGAGAAAGAATATTTCCCTATGAGAGCCGCACTGCTCACGACGGTGCACGACTATCTCGGTTACGGATATCTTGCGGGGCAGGTAGTCCACGGATTTTCTGGATGCGTAAGGTGCATGGATGACACAACGTATCGCCAGCTAGATAGAGATCCCGGGTCTTTGAAAACCGTGTTCATGGGACATCGTAGGTGGCTTCGCGACGATGACCCGTGGAGGAAACGCAAGGATCTGTTCGATGGTGAAACCGAACCCCGAAAACGCCCGTGTACGAGGAGCGGCGAGGAAATAGACAAGCTATTGAAAAATTGGAAAGACTGCCCACTGCCGGGAAAGAAGAAAAAGGCGCCAGAGCCGGGAAAGAAGCGAAAGGCGCCAGAGCCGCTGCTGAAGGTATGGAAAACGAGGTCTGTTTTCTGGGACTTGCCGTACTGGAAGATCCACCGTGTGCCTCATAGCCTTGATGTCATGCATATCACGAAGAACGTGTGCGAGAGTCTGCTTGGTACCCTGCTCAACATGCCAGAGAGGACCAAAGATGGGCCGAAAGCAAGGGCAGACTTGAAATCAATGGGCATCAGGCAGGAGCTTCACGCTATATATGATGATGATGATGATGATGATGATGTTGATGAGGCGAAGCAGGACACAGAAAGTCGTCGCAAAGGCAAAAAGGCCAAGAAGACCGGAAATGACTACCCTCCCGCGTGCTTCACTCTAAGTCAGGAGGAGATCGAGCAGTTTTTCACCTGCCTCCTAGGAGTAAAACTTCCTTACGGTTACGCGGGGAAGATAAGCAGATACCTAGACCCAGCGAAGCAGAAGTTCAACGGGATGAAGTCTCACGACTGTCACGTGCTGATGACGCAGATACTTCCAGTTGCAATCCATGGGATCATGGACACGCACGTCCGTGAAACGCTATTTGGCCTATGCAACTTCTTCGACGTCATCTCTCGGAAGTCGATTGGCGTGAGGCAACTCAGAAGGCTACAGGAAGAGATCGTGGTGATACTATGCGAGCTTGAGATGTACTTCCCGCCCGCATTCTTCGACGTTATGGTGCATCTGCTGGTCCATATAGTGGAGGATATCATCCAACTTGGGCCGACGTTCCTGCACAGCATGATGCAGTTCAGAAGGATGAATGGTGTCATCAAAGGATACGTTCGCAACATGTCACGTCCAGAAGGAAGCATAGCCAGGGGCTTTCTGACCGAAGAGTGCATCTCCTACTGCACGTGTGCGATCTAGCTCGTACCGCAGAGAAGCCAAGTTGCAACAGGCACCGTCTGGCGTTCAGCTCTCAGGAGACGCCTCCAGCTGCCGACTTCACCGAGCCTCAGATAGGCGAGGTGCGAAATATTATCAGCCCCAACACACTCAAGAAGGCGGTCTGTGAGCAGAACTCAGTCCCATTACAGGAGAAGAAGAAGGCACGCAAAGAAAGACTAAGAAGGGTGCGAGCTAGCCGGCACCGAGTACGATCCGTGCTCAGGACGGGCCACCTTCACCGCAGGATATCTCGAGGAGGGTGCATGTGGCGGGTAGGGCGATGCTACCAACAAATATGCTCAATGTTGCAACCGGTGCTATGCGGAGTCTGCATGACAGTGTTCTTGCTTTGGAGAAGCGGCGTCTCAGGGAGAAGGATGTGGCATACCCGGTTTTCGCGGTCAAGGTGCCAGAGGGCAAGGGCTTTGTGGATAACTCCATCGGGCGTACGATCGTCCTGCGTTTTGATGACATCCATGCTATGTTGAACCTTCATCCGCTGCACTACACCTTCGTTCGGCTATTTTCGCTGAGTATGGAGATGCGGATCATTCGCGACAAGACCCCGGACATCGTGATAGTCGACCCCTTCTACATGCGTGCCAAGATCTTGGGCAGCGCTGGGGACCGGCAAGTCGCGAGTTCTTACCTCGAAGGCGTCATTCTGGCAAACCAAGATAAGGATAACTTCCTCGTGCCTTACTTTCCCGAGTAAGTCCTCCCCTCAACCGGCCCGTAACATATGAATTCTTACTTTTCGATCGTTTTTCTTTTAACATTCCGTGTTTTCTGCAGTGACACACGTTGCACGCTCATCCTCCTAAGCCCCAAATATTCCATGGCCACGTATTTCGACCCGGACCGTCAGTCGAACGTAGACTACACAAATGTCAAGAAGGTTCTTGATGATGTTCTCCCCGGCTACGCCCAATGTGGAGGCACCTTCACCAGGCCTATTCGTAAGTACGGCAAGCACGTGTTCTCCCACAATACGACGTTCTGCTGCGTCAAGCAGCCGCCTGGCGGTCAGAAGGGTGCCTACTACGCCATCCATCACATGCGGGCGATCGTATGGGACCATCATCAACTTCTGCTACCGAGTAAACTCCAAGATTGGGCCGCGAGCGTGTCGGCAATCCAGGACGCGGACCTCCGACAAGAATTCTTTCGCATCCAGTCGGAGTTTGCGGAAATCATCCATCAAGATGTCCTTCGTACCTCGGGGCAGTTCTACCTCAGAAATCAACCGTCCAACAGTGACATCGACACAATGCTACAAATGCAGGATGACAACGCCCGTTCTTTCATGACTCCCACGATAGACGGCGGCTTCATCCACGCTCCGGTCCCTTGAGTCGAGTTGTCTAGTTCTGAAACATCGATTGACTCATGTTGTAATTAAACTTTAATGAACTTGTAGTATGTCTCTTTGGTTTCGAGAGTCGTTCAACTTAGATGTAATCGATGCTATTAATGTCTTGCTTTTCTCTTCCGATCGTTCTGTTGCATACTTATATATTGCTTATGTATTGTCTGTGAATTGGTACTAACGTTTCGTTTGGCTAGTGCATAGCGATGCCGACGTATGTCGTGTACAAGGGTAAGGTTCCCGGAGTCTACGATGACTGGGAGGAGTGTCGGAGACAGGTTCACCGATTCAGCGGTAACAGTTACAAAGGGTGCACCACTAGGGCCGAGGCCGAATCTAGATACGCCCGCTATCTAGCGGGGGAGGGGAGGGAGCGTTGGAGGAACCGGATGAAGACGAGTTTCATCGTGATGATGCTCATCGTGATGACCGCAGCTCTCTTCTATGTGATGGTAGTTTAGATGATCGATATCGACTTGTAATGTGAAGACAGACTCGCTACTCGCGGTCTCGAGACTTGTAATATAATGTTCTATCTTTGTTCGGTCTTTTCAATTCGGAGACTAATATGATGAATTGTATTCGGAGACTAATATGATGAATTGTATTCAAAGACTATACATTTGATGAATCTGTTGTTGATGTGTGCTGTCTATATTTTGTCAAATATACATTTTGTAACCTGTGCAAAAAACAGAAAATAAAAAAATAAAAAAAAACCTAATATTCATACTAATGGCGCATCACATGACAGTGCATCATTAGTATGACAGTGCATACTAATGGCGCATCACTGGGCAGTGCGCCATTAGTATGCCGCGGTTACTAATGGCGCATCCAGAGGTGGTGCGCCATTAGTATGCCAAAGCACCTGGGTATACATGGCCCCTGGGAGGCATACTAATGGCGCACGCTGGCCTATACTAATGGCGCACCCGCGGTGCGCCATTAGTATACCAGATACTAATGACGCACCAGGTGGTGCGCCATTAGTAAAAATTACTAATGGCGTGCTGTTAATGGCGCACCACAGATGCGCCATTAATGGCCATATTAGGTGCGCCATTAATAGGGGTTTTTCTAGTAGTGCACGTACGTGCGGCGGCGCACGCAACCCTAACCCTCGTCTGAATCTCGTATGTGATCTCAGATCAATCTGGGTCTGTATACCACTTGTTAGATAATAACGAGAAATAAACGAGACAAGAGACACGGATTTTTACGTGGAAACCCTTGCGGGAGAGAACCACGGATGCACGAAGGCGCAATCACTATGAGGAGGAGTATTACAAGCACGAGACGACAGACCGTCTGAGGTGCGACTACATGGGGTATATAAGAGGGCAATACATGAGAGTCCTTCGAGGACAAGTAAACGAGTTGTACTCGTACGCGTCGACGTCAACGCAAAGGCCCACACCGTTTGTACTACGTCTAGTCCAATACGGTACTAAAATTTAGATCATAATTTAACAAATAGTATGCCAGGAATATGGTTGAGAAGTTGGCATGCACGGTCTGATACTGCTGGAAATTAATTTGTTCTAGCAGTGCATGGCTATGATGTTTCCGAAAATCTCCCACCAGTACAGTTCCCTGCACAAGCGTACACTAATCAAACTACCCAACAACATGAGTTTGGGCTCTCATCACAAGCATCTGAGATTGCTATAAAATGGAAACAATTGCTTAACTTTCATTATACCATCCTGCTACCAACATCATCGTCACCACAATGACACTCACAGCTGCGGTCCTCCCAAAAGTTGCACAATGGCTTGCCGCTGCACACGAGTGTGTGACACAACCCAGTCCTATCCATCTACTCGTTGTCGCTCTTCTAATCGTCACGGCTACCGCCTACCTTGCACTCCGTCCTAAAACCGTATACCTTGTTGACTACGCTTGCTTCCGGCCAAGATCCAACTTCAGATACACAAAGGCAACCTTCCTCGAGCATGCTCATCTCTCGCCTTTGCTTGATGATTCTACTACCAACTTCATAGCTACTATTCTTGAGCGCTCAAACATGAGCGATCAAACACACGTGCCACCTGCGCTTGGCTATATTGAGCCATATTGTGGGCTTGATGAAGCACGCGCTGAAGCAGAGTTGATTGTCTTCCCAGTGATCGATGACCTTTTGGCCAAGACAGGCATCAAACATGATGCGATTGGTGTTCTTATCATCAACTGCAGTTTATTTTGCCCGGTACCATCCATCAGCGACATGATTGTGAACCGTTACAAGTTGCGAGGTGATCTCCGCATCATCGACCTCTCAGGGATGGCATGTGCTGCATCATTGACCGCGGTGGGGCTGGCGAGCAACATGCTACAGGTCATGCCTTGGGGTTCACACGTGTTGGTGGTGTCGACAGAGATCATAGGTCCATCGTACTATGCAGGAAATAATCGGAGATGTCT
>NC_041383.1:746837834-746858986 GCF_002162155.2 Triticum dicoccoides | reverse complement strand
GACGAGCGGGGAGACAGCAGGCGCGCCGCCTCGCCTCTCCGGCGATCGACGGCGGGTGGGGGGCGGTTTTGGGCACTCGCAGACGCTGACGAGGACGATGCAGATGGAGATGCGGACGAGTCTCGGCTATCTCCACCGTCGCCGACTCCCTCTGACCAAATCTGCGAGTTCTTCAATGTCGGATACACGGAAGAGGAAGCGGTGACGACCATTGACAAGGTGCTGCCCCTTGATGATCCGGCCAGGATAGGGCTGCACGCGGGCAAGAAGAGGAGATGGTGTGCCGAGTGGTTCATCGGAGAACGTCGGCGACGGCGGTCAAGCCTTGGAAGGGCCCTATCCCGAAGGTCAGTCTTCCTAATCTTACCGTTTTCGATTTAGTTCGGCCGGAGTCATGGATCGTCGTTAAGAGAAAGAAGAAAGCTCGCCGGACGGTGGCTAGATCGGCGCCGGCGGCGTCTGCGCCGGTCACGCCCGGAATTCCGGGCATCGGGATCGCTGCCGATCGAGCGCTTCTTTTGAATTTTTTGCTTGGCCGAGAGGGGCCGATTCAGTGTGCACATGGGCCGAATTTGGTTGGGCCGGGGTTAGATGGGTATGAGGCCCAGGCTAAACCGGTGCCAACCCAACTAATCCTGGTGATGGACCGAAGTGAGTTGGGTGAGGTGGACGGGCCGGGAACGGCTGGGTATGAGGCCCAGTCAGGTCGAGTCCTGATCGCTAATGTGGGCGATGGAGTATGCAGTGATCAATCGACGTTCCCTGTCTCTTCCTCGCCAACAAGGGTTTTTCGTCGCCGGAGTCCAAACCTTCGTTCTGCTGGGGGTGGTCGTGCTCGGCGAATTCTTCCACTTGGGGTGATGGCGGGCTGCGGTGGTGCGCTGCCACCGGGAAAAAAACCCGCCATGCCCTCCGGGTCCGGATGCGCAGGGGTTGCACCGCCGCCGGGCGCTGGCGGTGGCCGTGGCGCGGTGCTGCCGCCGGTCGCTGGGACTGGCCGTGGAGGGGCGCCTCCACCGGTTTCGGCTGTGGGTCGGGGCACGGCCACGACCGGTGCGGCTGCGGGCCGTGGTAGTGTGTTGCCCGGTGCCCGCCCGCCGGCGACTGGTTCGGTTGGTCTTGCGGTCGAGCGTGGTGGGCAGCTTCCTGGACCTTGTCCACCGGCGCCGGGGTTGGCTGGGATCGCCGCTGCGGGCCAGGGTGGCGCCGCGCCAAGGCCGCCTGCGCTGAGGAACCCGGGGCCGACGATCGGGCAACAGCCGAGGCCGGCCCCGCTGCCTCACCTCGTCTCCAAGCCTATGCAGAGCAGGGATGGGACGGTGCAGATGCAGGCACCGCCTTCGCCTCAAAACTCTGGTGTTGGAGGTTCTTCTGCCGCGCCCTGGGGTCAGTGGGGAGATGATGGTTTTAATGCTTATGGGGTTGGTCAGCACCGTGGCTCCTCGTCGACGGGTGATGGTCGAGGATATGCTTGGCAGAGCGATGGCTCGGCAAAGCGACCGTTTATGGGTCCCCCAGGAGGTTTTGTTGAGGGGGCGTCTAGCCCGGGCTATCGACAGCGGGGTGGTTTCCGCGGTCATCGTGGTGGTCGTGTTGGTCGAGGTGGCCGGTACCGCCCACGACAGCCTCCTCCGCCCGCTGTCGAGCAGATGGCCATTGACGAGTATGTTGAGGAGCCGGTTTTGTCAAGTCAAGCTATGGAGGTGGTGTCGGCACTAGCTCATGCTGAGATACCCGAGAATGAGTCTGGGTTGACAACGTCAGTGGAGGCGACAGACATGGCTGAGTCGGAGAGGGCATCCAAGTGGGCGCGTAAGAAAGAGAAAATGTTGTGCTATCGATGTGGTGGGAAGGGTCATTTTATTGATGAGTGTGTGGCTGAACTTTGTGGCACTTGTGGCAAACCGGCACAGGATAAGGGGACTGTCCGTTTTTGCGAGATCAGGCACCGTCTCTCATGATGTATGGAGTGTACTGTGCTGAACTCACGTTCTTTGAGTCTCCTACTGAGAGGGAGGTTCCTGACGAGACTCTGAGTTTGATGACTGGAATAGTCAAAATTACCACAGGAGAGGTTTCTGAGGCACATATTGTGCAGAGGCTGAAGGAGCTAGCTCCAGGTGATTTCCAGTGGGAGCTTGTTAGTCTCAAGGAAAAACTTTTTAGGGTTGAGTTCCCTTCGATTGAGGATCTACAGAGACTTCTGAGTTTTGGGATGTGCAAAGTGTCGGGTACTGAAAGTGCTAGTTATCGACTAGAGGGGGGGTGAATAGGCGATTTTTATCAAAGTCTTCAAAACGTGGAAGTTTCGAAGACAAGCAATAGAAATGACCTAATTGATATGCAGCGGAAGATAAACTACAACAAGCAAGCCATAGTCAAGTATGCAATAATGTGAAAGTACAAAGACTAATAGCAGCTTGGTAGTAAGGATCAGGATGAAAGATAGTATGAAGCCAATCAACGATAGTAGTCAAGTAATGAAGTCAAACAGGTACGACAAATAGGCAATGACTTCACGAAGACAAACTCAAAGTAAAGGGGGGGAGAGGATAGAACCAGTCACTTGTTGAAGACACAGGATTTGTTGGACCAGTTAAAGTTGTTGTGACAACTGTACGTCTAGTTAGGGAGGCTGAGATTCAACTCAGAAGACCGCGTCTTCACCATATTCCCCTTGAGCTAAGGACACACAGTCCTCGCCCAATCACTCTGGTAAGTCTTCAAGGTAGACTTCCGAACCTTCACAGACTTCGTTCACCGGCGATCCACAATGACTCTTGGATGCTCAGAACGTGACGCCTAACCGGCTGGAGGATACACAGTCCTCAAGTGTAATAAGTCTTCAGGTCACTCAGACAGAAAGACTTCAGTGATGCCTAACACTCTTTGGCTCTGGGTGTTTGGGCTTTGTCCTCGCAAGGATTTCTCTCTCTCAAAGGCTTCGAGGTGGGTTGCTCTCAAACGACAAAAGCCATGAACTAACTCTGAGCAGCCACCAATTTATGGTGTAGGGGCTGGGCTATGTATAGCCACAAGGCAACCCGACCTGATATGTCTGAAATGACCCTGGGTCACTAAGGAACTGACACGTGTTCCAACGGTCAGATTTCAAACACACACGACAACTTTACTTGGGCTACAAGCAAAGCTGGCTCATCCAGCTCTGGATAAGATTTGCTCTCATTGTCTTCGCTCGAAGACATAGGATTTGGGTTGAGGATCACTTCAGTCATTCTGACTTTGTTCACTTGGACCCCACTTAATAGTACGGTGGTTCCTATGACTCAACAAAGAAGAAAAGGAAACAACGAAACAACACAGTCTTCGCGCTCCATAGTCTTCACTCAATGTCTTCTCATGTCATAGTCTTCAATGTGAATATCTTCACATACCACCATTGTCGTCAATGTCTTCATACATTTTTAGGGGTCATCTCCGGTAGGTAAACCGAATCAATGAGGGACACTACCTGCGTTATCCTGCAATTCTCACAAACGCATTAGTCCCTCAACCAATTTTGTCGTCAATACTCCAAAACCAACTGGGGGTGGCACTAGATGCACTTACAGGTACTGATTGTGTCCTTGAGTTTCACGAGTGGAAAAGGATCGAGCCTCAGGGTAAGCCTCTGACTCAGGTTTGGCTGTGTTTTTCTAGGGCTCCCTCGAAGCTGATGCAGGATGCTAGGGTTGTGGCTAGTTTGGGTATTATGGTGGGGAGAACGGAGCGAGTGGATATGGACTTTACCAGAGCTCATGGGATAGCCCGATTGCTGGTCAGTGTTCTGGATATTGAGTACGTGCCTAAGGTGGTCAAGTGGGCATATCAAGGCCAGATCTATAACCTCGTAAATGAGTTTGAGGATGAGAGTCTGTTCGTCGAGGCGGCTAACGAGACTGATATTGATATGCACGAGGGAGATGATAGCTCGGGACTTAAGGAAGCGTCGGCTGCTGATAGTGGACGAGAGTCTTCCACTGCACCGGGAACTGTTTCTCAGACGTCAAGGGATGGGACGGTACCACCCTCAACGGTGCCTATGACTACTCTGAGATTTGGGTCCTTCGAGCCGGCTTCTGCGCCTCCGAGACTTTGGAGTGAGCGGGTGGATTCTGATGAGGTGTTTGAGCACATGTTACCTGTTTTGGAGTTTGAGGAACCTGTGAGTCCACTACTTGGGGTTTCGCCGATCCGGGTCAGGAGTGAGGAGGAGGAGGTTCCCTCCCACATGCTCGTTGATTTTCCTCGGGTCGAGGGCCCGGCGGTGGAGGTCTTTCTCCCAGGAGGGGGTCCGGGGATGGTGATCTCGGATCCCTCTACTTCTGTCGTGATGCCGGAGTTGCAGGTGGCGGTTCCATCTTTTGATGGGGGCTCGGGGCAGCTGGCCTCGGCGCCCTCTTCTTCTCTCGCGGTGGACAAGGTCCCGGTGGTGGAGGTTGTTTCTTTGGGAGGGGGTCCAGGGCAGCTGGCCTCAGCACCTTCTTCTCCTCTCGCCAGACCAGAGATGCAGGCGGCGGCTCCGCTTTCCGAGGGGGCTCGGGGCAGGTGGCCTCGGGGCCCTTTTTCTCTTGGGGTGCCCAGGGGGGCTAGCCCACCTGGGACGCCGGTGACTTCTCCTGGCCGAAGGGCCGGGGTGGATGGGGAGCTCGGGCAGGCGGCCCAGGTTCCACCTTCCCCCGGCATGGTCCAGTCTCTCTGTGGTGGGGCGCGATAGACGTCGCCGGTGCCGTTGAGTGCCCCTTCACTTTCCGACGGTCCAGCTGGTTCATCGATGGAGGATGACCGGCTGCGTGCTCGGGATGGCGCAGGAGGCCCCACAACGAGCAGGGCCACTCAGGAGGAGGTGATTGCGTTCGGTGGTATTCCGTATCCGGTCTCTGAGGGGCGATGGTTGAGCAGCCGTCTCCAGGATCATCCGGAGGTGGACGACATATAGCAGCGGTGCGCCATGAGGGCGGCCAAGCTTCGTGACATGGAGGTCACTACTGGTATGTCGGCTATACCTCTAATTCTATATTGCATTTTTCTAATGATGAGATTATTAATAATGCAAACCAGCTAGGAATTTCACTAGGTAGTAATGATAGTGAAATTTCACTTTCTGTTAATGATATGCTGGATTTAGAGGCAGAGCGGGCTTTAGAGATGATTCGTAACTTAGCTGCGGTTAAACCAATGAATGATTTCGATATTGATGCTTTGGGGGTCAGGGTGCTCGATAATTTTTGTGCGGATCTTGCTCCTCCTCTTCCTGGGCCCGAGGAGGAGGATGAGAGTGTGGAGAATGCTGAAGTTCGAACTTCTGAGCCTAATTGTGAGGACCAGCTGGAGAGTAAGAACATTCCTAAACACAAATGGAAGCGGAAGATCTACCCGGATTCCGCAGTGCGTAGGAGTGCTCGGATCTGAACGGCTAAAAAATTCCATGATGAGATATGAAAGGAATCTTTTGGAATAGCAGAGGTCTAAAAGACTTGCTAAAAGAAGGTTTCTTGCAGAGGCATCTATTGAGCATAGGTTGGACTTTATCGCATTGTCGGAAACTGGTAGAGATAACTTTTCGCCACAGTTTCTCAAAACTTTATCGTGCGGTATTGATTTTGACTAGCATTGTCTGCCACCGCAAGGAAGATCGGGTGGGATCTTACTCGGGGTTAGATGTGATTCGCTAGAAGTCCAAAGTCTGGTCATGGGAGATTTTGCTGTTAAGTTGAGGGTGCGGTCGAAGGCTGATGGGTTTAACTGGGCTTTGGTGGCGGTATATGGTGCCGCACAACCCGAACTAAAACCGGATTTCTTGGCTGATCTGGTTAGGATTTGCGGTTCAGACCAACTTCCTGTCCTGGTGGGGGCGATTTCAACATTATCAGAAGGCGCGATGAGAAGAATAATGATAATTTTGACGGCAGATGGTCGTTCATGTTTAATACTATCATTGAAAGCTTGGATCTGAGAGACATAGAGCTTTCGGGCAGAAAGTTTACCTGGGCTAACGCGATGCCAAACCCGACGTTTGAAAAGTTGGATCGAGTCCTGGCTAGTGTCGAATCGGAGCAGAAATTCCCCTTTGTAACAGTTCAGGCACTTTCTCGTGGTATTTCTGACCACACGCCTTTATTTCTTGACTCTGGTGAGGCCACCCATTTGGGAAATAAAAATGTTTTTTCTTTCGAGGTTGCTTGGTTTGAGAGAGAAGGCTTCTTTGATCTCGTAGCCAGAGAGTGGGCTAAGGATGCAGGAGGTAGGTCTGCGCTTGAGCGTTGGCAGAATAAGATTAGGCACTTGAGAAGTTTCCTATGTGGGTGGGCTAAGCATATGAGCGGGATTTTTAAGGTAGAAAAGGAACAGCTCCTTACACTTATTCAATCCCTAGATGTAAAAGCAGAAACCATGGTTCTGCCAGCCTCGGAGCTTCATGCCAAGCTTGACGCAGAGATGAGGCTGAAAGAGCTTCTTCGTGAGGAAGAATTAAAGTGGGAGCTCCGGGCTAAGGTCCGAAGAGTAGTCCAGGGGGATGCGAACACTCAATTCTTCCACATGATCGCTAATGGCAGGCATAGAAAGAAGAGGATCTTTCAGCTTGAACAAGATGAAGGAACGATTCTTGGTTAGGAAAACCTAAAGTTATACATTACTGAGTATTACAAGCAGCTGTTTGGGCCTCCAGAGGATAACTATGTGTCGCCGGATGAGTCTAGGATTGAGGATGTGCCTCAACTTACTGCTGTTGAGAATGATATTTTAGCTGCTCCTTTTTTTGAGAAAGAGGTGTTTGAGGTCATTTCGCAGATGAAGAATAATAAGGCTCCTGGCCCAGATGGTTTCCCGACTGAGTTCTATAAGAAGTGTTGGCATATTATTAAAGGAGATCTGTTGCCGTTGTTCCATGATTTATTCTCTGGCCAGCTTCACCTTTTTCAGCTGAATTTTGGAACGATAACCCTGCTTCCCAAGAAGATAGAGGCAGTGAGAATCGAGCAATTCAGGCCTATCTGTCTTCTTAATGTTGGTTTCAAAAAATTTACCAAGGTCGGGATGAATAGGCTCACACAGATTGCGCATGTTGTGGTGCAGCCTACTCAAACTGCTTTCATGCCGGACATGAACATCCTCGAAGGGGTTGTGGTCCTTCATGAAACGCTCCATGAGATTCACACGAAAAAACTTGGTGGAGTTGTTTTTAAGGTGGATTTCGAGAAAGCGTACGATAAAGTCAAATGGCCATTCCTTCAACAGGCCTTACGCATAAAGGGTTTTGATGAAGCTTGGCGACGCCAAGTAGAATCTTTCACACAAAAAGGGAGTGTTGGAATTAAAGTGAATGACAACATAGGTCATTATTTCCATAAACACAAGGGGCTGAGGCAAGGTGATCCAATGTCTCCTATTCTGTTCAACATCGTCATTGACATATTGGCAATCTTGATAGGTAGGGCAAAGGAGGCCGGTCAGGTGGGTGGCTTGGTGCCTCATCTAGTTGATGGTGGTGTGTCCATCCTGCAGTATGTTGATGATACAATCATCTTTATGGAGCACGACTTGGCAAAAGCGAGAAATATGAAGCTGGTGTTATGCTTATTTGAACAATTAACCGTTTTGAAGATTAACTTTCATAAAAGCGAGTTGTTCTATTTTGGTAGAGCCAATGAGGAACAAGAGGCTTCTAAGCAATTGTTTGGATGCGAATTGGGATCACTACCTTTTACGTACCTAGGCATACCCATTCACCATCGTAAGCTGACAAACAGAGAATGGAAGTGCATCGAGGGTCGGTTTTAGAAGAAACTGAGTTGCTGGAAGGGCAAACTCATGTCATATGGAGGTCGATTGATTCGTATAATTCGGTGCTCACGAGTATGCCTATGTTTCTCTTATCCTTCTTTGAAGTCCCTGTTGGGGTTAGGAAGGGTGGACTTCTATTGACCCCGTTTTTTCTGGCAGAGCGATGAACTAAAGAGAAAATACCGACTCGCCAAATGGGATATCATCTGTCGACCAAAGGACTAGGGGGGGTCTTCATATTGAGAATATTGAAGTCAAGAATAGATGCCTTCTCAGTAAGTGGTTGTATAAGTTATCAGTTGAGACTGAGGCTACTTGGGCGCAGATTCTCCGTAGCAAAGTATCTGCATTCTAAGACTTTGTCACAGGCGACAGTGAGACCGACCGACTTGCCATTTTGGAAGGGGCTTATGAGAGTCAAAGCTGCTTTCTTTAATAGAACAAAGTTTATTGTCGGTAATGGTAACACCACTCGCTTCTGGGAGGATACTTGGCTTGGTGAAACGCCGTCGGCGCTTCAGTATCCGTCCCTGTATCATATTGTGCAGCGACATGATGCTCTGGTTGCAACGATTATGCAGTCCATTCCCCTTAATATTCAGTTTAGGAGGGTGCTTTTGACGACCGGTGGGAAGCTTGGCTTCATCTGGTGAGTAGACTGATGGAGGTTCAGTTAGCTCATCAGCCTGATCAGTTGTGTTGGAAGCTTACTAGGTATGGAGAATTCACTGTCAAGTCGATGTATGTCGATGTCATCAACTCTAGTGTTATTCCTAGTTCCAAACATGTTTGGAAAGTCAAGGTTCCTTTGAAAATCAAAGTGTTTATGTGGTTTGTACATAAACAAGTCATTTTAACAAAAGATAATTTGGTTAAGCGCAACTGGACAGGATGTACTAGGTGTAGTTTCTGTGATCGGGACGAAACAATCAAGCGCCTTTTCTTTGATTGCCCGTTGGCGAGAGTGTTGTGGCACACGGTGCAAATTGCCTTTAACATTACTCCTCAGAATTCGGTCAGTTCGTTATTTGGAACGTGGCTTGTTGGGATAGAGTCCGAAATAGCTAGACAAATTCGCGTAGGAGTATGTGCGTTGTTATGGGCAATTTGGAATTGCAGAAATGATTTGGCTTTTATCAGAACAACAACTATTCATTTTTTGCAGGTTTTATTCTGAGCTACTGCGCTGATCCGTATGTGGTCCTTACTCACTCCGACAGAGGCCAGGGAGCGTTTGGTTACTGGATCTGTCTGGTGGGAGATGGTAGCGCGGGATATCTTCAACCGGTTTGGATGGCGATCATGTAATAGGATAGGCGATTAGTTTACCTATCTTTCTTATGCCAGCCGGTTGTGGCTTTTGGGCCTTTTGTTTTTGGCATTGAGGCTCTTTGTGAGCTAGCCATTTATTTATTTTCAGACTATAAGACCTTGTTGAACTTCTTTATCTATCTATAAATGTGGCCGTATGATTTGGTCTGATGCAGAGGCCGGGGAGTCCCTCTTTTCGAAAAAAATGCAGGAAATAATCGTTCCATGTTGTTGGCTAACATCTTGTTTCGTATGAGCGGTGCTGCCAAGCTTTTGTCCACTTCTAGGTCCAAAGCTAGGTTTCAGCTTCGGCATCTCACACGAATGATCACAGCATCAAACAATGATGCCTATCGGTGTGTGTATCAAGAGGAAGATGAGAAAGGAAACCTTGGATTGCTCTCTCTAGAGACCTCATGAGTGTTGCTGAAGACGCACTCAAGGCCAATATCATTGCAACTGGGCCTCTCGTCTTACCGGCGTCAGAGCTTCTCAAGTTTTTGTTTTTCTACATGGCAAAAAAAGATGCTCTTCTGGTGGAAGGTTGGACCATACATCCCCAACTTTTCTCTTGCATTTAAGCATTTCTGTATCCACGTTGGTGGACCAGCGGTTATCATCTCAGTACAACATGGACTCAGTCTATCAAACGAGCATGTTGAACCATCGCGGATGACATTTCATCAATTTGGAAACAAAATGAGCGCATCCGTGTGGTACGAGTTGGCATACATGGAGGCTAAAGGCCAGATGAAGAAAGGCAACAGGGTATGGATGATTGGATTTGGTGCAGGATACGAGTGCAAC
The DNA here is from genome assembly GCF_002162155.2 of Triticum dicoccoides. Taxonomy (NCBI): domain Eukaryota; kingdom Viridiplantae; phylum Streptophyta; class Magnoliopsida; order Poales; family Poaceae; genus Triticum; species Triticum dicoccoides. The sequence goes on along the minus strand of NC_041383.1, from coordinate 746,849,083 downwards.
ACAGTTGGGTGGGTGTGTATCCAACCATCTTCCGATGTGGATGGACCCTGGGCTAATTGCATGGATCCTTACTCAGCAATGACTCCAACGAATGCTAAACAAATATAATTATTATATTGCCATTTACTACTACTAGAAGACAGAGGCGTATCTAGAGATGAATGATGAATCTACCCTGATGCACTACTTTCCTATGGTTTTAAAAGTTTCGATGAACAATGTACTTATTTACTGAATAATAGTGTAATTTATGGAATAATGTATAATGTATGAGCACGATAAAATGGCAAACAAACTGCTTCATACAGAAAAAAAATTATATGAAAAGGATAACGTGTCTTCTCGCAATACATTATAAGTTTGCCAGTGCCCATGATTTTTCAAAAAATCATCAAGTCAAAATAGGCAAGTGGAATATAGTAGAATAGCCAAATGAAAGCATTTAACTGGCTAGTTACATGCACATTACCTTCTAGTACATTCAAGCTTTTAAAGCCATGCACTCAACCACTTGAGACATGAATAATTGACAAATTGAATGCATGACATATAGTCAATGCATTGATTCCCAAATAAGACAACGAGTGAAGGGAAGTTACTAAAACCCCAACCATACAAATTTAATAAAGTAAGAATTAAGTAATGCCCAAAAATTTTCTTGGTCCCATACTGAGCACACATGGATACCACTAACCCACTGTGACTTGGGGTGCGTTTTCCCCCTACCCTAGCCGCCGCCACAACCACACGACTAGGGAGGCAGATCATCTTCCACCGATCTCCACCAGCCAGGACGTTGGCCCTCTCTCCCTCCGGCTGCTTCTCCGGCACCAAGAGTTAGGATTTGGATTTGTAGGTCATGGTGCATCGTTGGGGTGGTGGGAGCGACGCCCGGGCGAATAAATCTGCCTCAACTCCACTCCCACACTAGCGATGCTCATCATGGCGGCGTCTCGGAGTTGATGGCATCGTGTGTTTGCCGATCCTTTAGGCGGCGTTAGGGTTCATGGATGGTGTCGACGAGGTGGCGGCGGTGACTCCATCAGGTGTGTCTCTCCTTCTGCTCTGTCCCCATTGCTGCGGTGTTGTCTCCGATGTCATGGTGGAGCAGGGAGGTTTTGTCGTCCAGGAGTACGCGCAGACGGTTGTCTACGCAAGTGACAGCTGGAAGATGGTGCATTTTGTGCTGGGTTTGTGGTTGAAGGCTGACAGTTCTGGTTTCCTCCGACGATGACATAGTCGTGTGGGGGTGTCAGTTTTGGAGTTCGATGGCATGTCCAGGGACATGTTACCCTGGTTTGATTCTTTCAACGGCAATGGCTTTGCTTCAAGCAAGCTACTTTGGAGGTCCGTAAAGCTGCTGATCAGCGATGAAGCCGCGTCGAGCTCCGGTGAAGAGGTGATCTGTCTCATCTTCCTTAGTGCAGAGGGACAGGCGCTCGTTTTTTGCATAGGATTATCCTATCTTTTCAGTCCTGTAATGTCGATATTTACGTGGCTTGTAACTGAATCTTTATTTTATTAATGAGACACGTATTATCATGAAAAAGACTGGTGACTTGGGGTATCGGGGTTCTATTTGACAAGTTTAGAGCAAGGCAGTCAGCAACACCCAAGGACCAAGCACGGACTCCCTACAGACGCCGCCTCTTCCTCCTCTAAAAAAAGCAGCTAGGGTTTCTGCCTCTCGCCGACTCCGACGCAGGTCCGCCTCGTCTCCGGTGGCCCTAGGGCCATGGAGGCGCGATGGATCCTGCCAAGGGCCGGCGGGAGGGCTTCGTTTTTAGTCGTTTCTTTCAATTTTGTTAGGGTTTGTGTTCTGCTCAGGAAGACGAAACGGCGGTGGCTTTCTGAAGATGGAATAAAGGTCTCCCCGCCTAGCCCCGGTTCCAGTGGTGTGTCTAGCATCGTTGGTGGGCGTGTGGAGGTGTGTCTCCGGCGGATCTATCTTTGGTGGATTTGCTCGGATCTCGTTGGTGTTCGTCTATGTTCGTGTGTCTTCGGATTGGATCCTTCCAATCTATGTTATTCTTCATCTGCAGCGATTGTTGTTCTGGTGCGCTGGTCCTATGGGGGCCTTAGCACGACGACTTTCTGACTGTCTACTACAACAAGTTGTGCCCGACTCTCACGATGAAGGGGCGATGACGGAGGCGTGCCTTCGGCTCGCTTTAGTGCTTGTAGTCGTCGCTAGATGGTCTACAGATCTAGATGTAATTTTTATTATTTTTGATATTCGTTGTACTGCCAATCGGAAAATTTCCCGAAGAAAAAACACCCAAGGACCAAGGAGTACAGGACGCTCGCATGTCTACGGATCTCGAGGGCCGCTGCGAGATCCGAGGTTAGCTGCACCGTGAAGCCAGGAGTATAGGAGCATGCATGCACTGGGAAGTAAGGAGACATTTGGTAGACTACATCGTTATTGGTCTGCTGACATCTGTAACTCAACTGGGATATCCTAAGTAAAACAGGCAGAAAACAATGTTGTGTGGATAGTTTGGTAGGCTGCATTAGGGAAGCAATTTTCCCTCGTCGTTTGGTGGCCTGCGTCTGGGTGATGCAATACGCGGTGTCTGGTTACATAAATTGCACGATTAAGAGTTAAACACTACACATGATACACACAGTTACAGTAGAGTATATAAGTATAGATCCATTCGTCTACTGGAGTAAAAAAGACGTACAGCAAGAAAGTTCTGTGGAACAAGAAGATGAAGCTAGTGGTCAATGGAAATTCAAACAGACGAGCGCGTGCAATGGATTTTCCAATTTTTTTCTAAACACCACACGAACACCTTAGTATGGTATAATAGGGAGATACACATGTGCTTATCTACGACCGTCGAAACAGAAATCATACAACACAAAAGTCATGTGAACCAGAGGGATGAAGCTATTGGTGAAAAGAAATTTCAAATGGTCAACCGTGCGCACCTGTGATGAACTTCTCAGTCGGTCACCCATCCTCAAATTTTTCCAGTCAAGCACGCTTAAGTTTAAGTTTTTTTTCGGATGGGAAAAAGAAGGTGCACCTTGTTCATATGAGTAGTCTATCATTCCTACTAAGCCGGGATGTCACATAATCATATCATGTAACTTAGCATAATAAACTCACACACTGCTTATTCCTCTCCGCCTTCCACCATCATCGTTGCTACACGACTTACAATGCAACACTAACCTCGCACACCGCCCGTCGGGTACCCACTGAGGGCAGTGCCATGCACGCCCAACCTGTAGGAAGAGCAAATGGGACAAAAATCATCAAGACGACGCCCCATAGATGAAGAACGATGTCTGAGATACCCTCGTCGCTCGATCCTACAGTAGGATCTACTCTCGCCCGATGATCATCACCTGGGAAATGAGGATGCTTAGTTCTCCTCGACGGTGCCTCCAAGAAGGATAGTGACTCCCAGGGCCGACGCTGCCAGACGACAAGCATCAACAAGGCTTACATCTAGAGACACAACCACCATCCCAACGATGTCGGCCAGGACCAACAAGCACTTCACTAGCTCGCACACCCCTGGCGTGGCAACGACGCCATCACCGCACATGGCCACATCATCCCGCATCGCCTGCAACCGCGGGCGAGCTAGACCGACAAATCTAGCGCCCACCATCCATTGCACTCCACGTTGCCATAAGCAACTGCCGAACAACACGTGAGCTGGGAGGGAGGAATGTCACCCCATCCCAAACACATAGGATCAAGTCGCAAGAATCTTTTTGCACAACCCACCACAATGCGGAGGACGGGGCCAGAGCCGCCTGGGTCTGACGAACGGCCACAACATCATCGCCAGAGGCCTCCAGACGTCGGTCGATGCAGATCGCGTGGGGACGCCGGTCGATGCAGATCGCGTGTGGACGAACAACTTGTTAGACTGTATATACGTAGTCTCTGTACATATATTGTAACATTATACTGTATTGTACACCGTGGGTACCTCTATATAATGAAAGAGCCACATCCCGTTTAGGGTGTCGAGCACTTCCCAACATATTACGTTTTACATGGTATCATATTAGGTTAAGATGGCTTCCGCTGCCTCTACCGCCGCCGCCGCCGCCGGTGCGCCGACCTCTGTCACCGCGTCCGCCGTCACTGCACCGGCCCTTGGATCACCGTTCCTGGCCTCGCGCCCCCTTGCGATGGCCCATGGCGCTCCTCCATCGTCGGGGCCCCTGATCGGATCGGCCCTCCTGGCGATCACGCTGCCTCGCCGAACGTCGTGGCTGGCGAGCTGTTCTCGTGCGGCACTCCTGCCACGGCTCATGGGGGGCCGCCGCCGCCGTCGTTCTGGATGGCGCCTCCTTCCGGTGCGCCTCCTGCACCGCACCACTACGGCGTCCCATCATCCTATCACTACGGTGCGCCGCCACACCAGCCCTACCCAGTGCCGTCGCTGTCGACTCATGGGGCTGCGGCCGTGCAGTCCTACGCGGTGCCCCCGACGCACCACTACCCTGCACCGCCCCAACCCTACCCGGCTCCGTCGCAGCCATCCCATGTGGCTGCGGCCGCTCTATAGTATGGGGCGCCACCTGCGGCTGCCTTACAGTACGGGGCGCCACCTGCGGCGTCCTACGGCGCCCCGGCAGCTGGCCCTATCGGGTCCAATCCGTCCTATTCAGGACCGGCTGCACATCCGTCGATGGGCTTCTACGCACCGTCGCATGCTCACGGTGACCAGGCCGCAGTGCCGTCGCCGTTTTACTTCTCGCACCTGCTGCCGGTGAAACTCACGCCGGACAACTACTTGTCTTGGCGTGCCCAGGTGTTGCCTCTTCTGCGGAGTCGTTATCTGGAGGGCTACGTTGACGGATCCATCCCGTGTCCACCTCCTCATCATCCGGCTTATCATGCATGGGTGGCCCAGGATCAAGCCATCCTCTCCGCCATCCAGTCCTCGCTCGCTCCGAGCGTCTCGTCGCTGGTCATCTTCGCCGCAACGTCCCGAGAGGCGTGGGCGGCTCTTCACACTAGCTTTGCCTCTCAGTCTCAGGCGCGTGCTCACTCTATCCGCACCAAGCTAGGAGAGACCAAACTTGGTGACCTCAGCATTACGGACTACTTCAACAAGATGAGGGGTCTCGCCGACACACTGGCCTCGATTGGCCAGTCTCTGCAGGACGAGGAGTTCACCACCTTCGTTCTTAACGGGCTTGATGATGATTATGACAATCTCGTTGAGAACGTTCATGGCCGTGATGATCCACTTCCACCTCGCAAGCTGTATGCCCGACTCCTTGGCCGTGAACAACGCATCAAGGCGCGTCGTGTCTCCCCGGGTTTCGCCTCCGCCAATGCCGCTACTCGTTGCAAACCTTCATGGTGATCATCTTCAGGTGGCAAGCCGGCACCGTCCTCACAGCCGGCCTCGCGTGGCAGTGCACCATCCATCACGGGTGGCAACCGACCGGTTGCTTACTGCTCCTCCTGCGGTACCCCGCAGGCCTGCCAGCTATGTGGCCTTGAGCGCCACATTGCCTCTCGCTGTCATCGCTGCTACAAGCGGGATTTTTTGGGCCTCGGCAACAATGTAAAGGGAACAACAAGCAGGCCGCCGCCGCCGTGACGAGTCATGATCAGGGTCGCACTCCGTCTGAAGTAGTCCTGGATTAGGGGGTGTCCGGATGACCGGACTATGACCTTTGGTCGGACTCCCGGACTATGAAGATACAAGATTGAAGACTTCGTCCCATGTCCGGATAGGACTTTCCTTGGCGTGGAAGGCAAGCTTGGCGATGCGATATGAAGATCTCCTCCTATTGTAACCGACTCTGTGTAACCCTAGCCCTCTCCGGTGTCTATATAAATCAGAGGGTTTTAGTCCGTAGGACGAACAACAATCATACCATAGGCTAGCTTCTAGGGTTTAGCCTCTCTGATCTCGTGGTAGATCAACTCTTGTACTATCCATATCATCAATATTAATCAAGCAGGAGTAGGGTTTTACCTCCATCGAGAGGGCCCGAACCTGGGTAAAAACATCGTGTCCCTTGTCTCCTGTTACAATCCGCCTAGACGCACAGTTTGGGACCCCCTACCCGAGATCCGCCGGTTTTGACACCGACATTGGTGCTTTCATTAAGAGTTCCTCTGTGTCATCACCGTCAGGAAGGATGCCGCACCCCGTCTTTAAAGATGGTGCTGTTGCTAAAGGAGCTTTGGCTGTTGGCCAAACTCTCCGGCTAGGCAGTTTTTTAATGACCGCCTGTTCGGCCGCCGCGCCGACGATGACTTCTCGGGTCATCGAAAGCAATCTCCACGTCAACTCGGAACTTGCCGAGCAGTTAGATCCGATGGAGCTCTCTTCCTTAAATGAGCTCTTGGATCGCATCGCCGCCCTGGGAGTCGCTACAGACTACGATCAGATTGGGCTTAAACCCGATCAAAGAGAGATTGACTCTCCCCAGGTCACCCACCACATCGAAGTGGTGGAGGAACAATGCGGCGAATCTTCACCCATCCTAAGGACCAGATGTGTCCGGATTCCTGATCCCTCCAAGCCGGACATCCGCAGAGGGGAGGACATCACTCAAGCCCTGAACCTAAAGTCAGGAAGCGAGCCTGATTCATTGGATAACGTCCAAGAACCCAAGCTTCCGAGTTCGGAAATTTCTTGGCCCCTGAGTCTTAGATCGGGCGAGGTTCCGGATTCAAGTCCACCCGCCCACCCAAATATAAGGGATCTATCCCAAATTCGGCAAGAGCCCAGAGAAACAGTACACCATTACTGGGCCAGATTCCTCCTGGTTATGAACAGGATAAAGGACTGCCGCGAGGGGGATGCAATTTCATTCTTCTACAACAACTGCACGGACATCGGAATCCTCAACGCCATAAGTCACCGTGAAATTACACGCTTCGCCGACTTGGCATCCATAGTACGAAAGTACTGTGCGACAGAAAGCGTTCGGAAAACCGAAACAAAATTCTGAGACAATCCGACCCTAATTACAATCCCATTCCGAAACGAAAGGGCGCATTATCGCCAGGCACCGGGGCCAAACAACAAAAAACAAAAACCCTCTATAGGGTATGGAACCGTACTGGAGGGATGGCTCAATGGACCCTGTAAAATTCATAGTACAGAGGGCGCCACACCAACTCATAGCCTTAGAGCATGTTGGATACTCCGACAGGTGGCCAGAAGTGGCGAGGAACTTCTAACTCCAGAATCCGCAGAGCACCACCCCAGGAATGCCAGTACGGTATCGACAGTCTTCGAGACTTTCGCATCAAACAATGCAAGGAAACGAATGCTCCGCAGCCTTACCGAAGTCTACCAGGTAGCGACAATAAACCCATGGAGTGACATGGCTATTACCTTTAATGCTAGTGACGAACCTAAATTCCGGACAGCCCGAGCACCAGCCGTACTGGTCCTTAGTCCGATAGTGGACAGCTTTCGGCTTACCAAGGTACTCATGGACGGCGGCAGCGGATTGAACCTCATCTATGAGGAAACCCTACGAAAAATGGAAATAGACTGGAGACGCATTGAGCGAAGCAACACAACCTTTAGAGGAATAATCCCCAGTCGGGAAGCGTGCTGTACAGGAAAAATCACACTGGATGTGGTGTTCGGCATGCCGGATAATTACAGATCTGAGGAGGTCACATTTCAAGTGGCCCCGTTCAGCAGCGGATACCACACTCTGTTAGGGTGAGAGGCATTCACAAGTTTTCAAGCTATACCCCATTACGGGTACATGAAGCTCAAAATGCCCGGACCCAACAGAATCATCACTCTTGCTAGCGATCCGGACATAGCGCTCCGCGCCGAAAACAAGACAGCCGCACTGGCCCTCGAGGCATTATCCGAAGCCCTAGCGGCCGAGGAACTAACTGCATTGCGCTCCATGGTGTACAGGGACGACGTGATACTCGACAAAAGATCCAAGTCCACCTCCTTCAAGCCGGCAGACGAAATAGTCAAGTTCCAAGTCCATCCAACGGATACTACAAAAACGACCTCCATCGGGGCACAACTAAACCCTGATGTAGACGCCGCACTAAGAGAATTCCTACGCGAAAATTGGGACATTTTTGCCTGGCACCCTTCAGACATGCCAAGAATCCCACTGTGACGCCCCCAATTTGACTGTACACTAATCATACATGCAAACGTGTACGATCAAGATCAGGGACTCACGGGAAGATATCACAACACAACTCTAAAAGTAAAATAAGTCATACAAGCACCATAATACAAGCCAGGGGCCTCGAGGGCTCGAATACAAGTGCTCGGTCATAGACGAGTCAGCGGAAGCAACAATATCTGAGTACAGATATAAGTTAAACAAGTTGCCTTAAGAAGGCTAGCACAAACTGGGATACAGATCGAAAGAGGCGTAGGCCTCCTGCCTGGGATCCTCCTAACTACTCCTGGTCGTCGTCATCGGGCTGCACGTAGCAGTAGGTACCTCTAGAGTAGTAGTCGTCGTCGACGGTGGCGTCTGGATCCTGGGCTCCAACGTCTGGTTGCGGCATCCGAGAAGAAGAGGAAAACGGGGGAAAAGAGGGAGCAAAACAACCATGAGTACTCATCAAAAGTACTCGCAAGCAAGGAGCTACACTACCTATGCATGGGTATATGTGTAAGGAGGCAATATGAGTGGACTGAACTACAGAATGCCAGAATAAGAGGGGGATAGCTAGTCCTATCGAAGACTACGCTTCTGGCAGCCTCCGTCTTGCAGCATGTAGAAGAGAGTAGACTGAAATCCTCCAAGTAGCATCGCATACCATAATCCTACCCGGCGATCCTCCCCTCATCGCCCTGTGGAAAAGCGATCACGGGGTTGTCTGTGGAACTTATCTGGGTGTGTTTTATTAAGTATCCGGTTCTAGTTGTCATAAGGTCAAGGTACAACTCCAGGTCGTCCTTTTACCAAGTGACACGGCTATTCAAATAGATTAACTTCCCTGCAGGGGTTCACCACATAACCCAACACGCTCGATCCCATTTGGCCGGACACACTTTCCTGGGTCATGCCCGGCCTCGGAAGATCAACACGTCGCAGCCCCACCTAGGCACAACAGAGAGGTCAGTACGCCGGTCTAAATCCTATACGCGCACGGGTATGGGCCCATCGCCCATTGCACACCTGCACGTTGCGAGGGCGGCCAGAAGCAGACCTAGCAACCTCCATTACAAAGGAAGTCATGTTACGCGGTCCAATCTGGTACGCGCCGCTCAGTTGCTGACGTCACGAAGGCTTCGGCTGATACCACGACGTCGAGTGCCCATATATTTCCCGCGTAGTTGGTTAGTGCGTATAGGCCAGTGGCCAGACTCAGATCAAATACTAAGATCTCGTTAAGCGTGTTATTATGAAGCAACCGCGAACGTCGACCGGGGCCAGGCCCACCTCTCGCCTAGGTGGTCTCAACCTGCCCTGTCGCTCTGCCATAAAGATCCACACTGAGGGCCGTCGGGACAAAGGTCCTTTCAGCCCCCAATCCGTGAATCACTCGCGGGTACTCCTCGAGCTGACCCGACTTTAGTCACCATCTGAAGTAGGTATATATGTATAGTATATACCCGTGATCACCTCCCGAGTGATCACGGCCCAATATTATAGCAAGGCAGACTGACAAGAATGTAGGGCCAATGATGATAAACTAGCATCCTATACTAAGCATTTAGGATTGCGGGTATGGTATCAATGACTATAGCAACAATGACAGGCTATCAACAGAATAGGATTAACGAAAAGCAGTAACATGCTACACTAATCTAATGCAAGCAGTATAGAGAAGAATAGGTGATATCTGGTGATCAAAGGGGGGGGCTTGCCTGGTTGCTCAGGTAAGGAGGGGTCGTCAACACCGTAGTCGATCGGGGTACCAGCAGCAGCGCCAGTCTCGTAGTCTACCGGAGAGAAGAGGGGGAAGAAACAATAAATACAATGCAAACAAATGCATGACGATGCATGACATGAGAAAGCGTGATGCTAAGTGTGCCCAATCGCGGTAGTAGGTGATACCAGCGAAGGAGGGAAACATCCGGGAAAGTATTCCCGGTGTTTCGTGTTTTCGGACAGAGGAACCAGAGGGGGAAAGTTGCGAGTTCGATAGGTTAGGGATGTGTGGCGGACAAACGGGCTGCGTATCCGGATTCGTCTCGTCGCTCTGAGCAACTTTCATGTAGAAAGTATTTCCATCCGAGTTACGGATTAAAAGATATGATTTTCAGAAGAACTTATTAATTTCTGGAATTTAATTAATCATTTAATTTAATCCGAAATTGGATTAATGACATCAGTATGATGTCATGTTGGCATCAGCAGTCAACAGGGGTTGACTAAGTCAAACTGACATGTGGGCCCAATGGGACCCACTTGTCATACACTGTTTAATTACTTAGGGTTAGGTTAACTAATTACTGCTTAGTTAGACTAACAGGTTAATTTAGACTAATTAACTAGGATTAATTAACTTAATTAATTTACTTACTTAATTAATTAATTAAATTTATTTTTGTTTTTATAATTAATTTTTCTTTTTTTTCAAAAAACTTTCTGGGGCGTGGGCCCCACCTGTGTGTGGCACAGGGGCCATAGCAGGCGAGCGGGTTATGGGCGCGACACCCGTTCGTTCGAGCGCACCTCCAGGGGGGGCGGAGCCGGCAGGGAGCAGGGGAGGGGCCGGTGACCACGGCGCCAGCCAGGCGGCCGGGGCGGTGATGAAGCGGCACAGGCGAGGCCACGACGACCTGGGGAGGTAGCGGCACGGCAAGTCGGCGGCGGCGAAGGCGTGGGGAGCAGGGGGCGGGGGTCAGAGCACTTCGGCTAGGGGAGCACGGTGCGCGCGACCACCCGCAAGCGGGCGCGGCAGAGGGCGGTCCAGGGACCTGTGCGCGCGGATGGGGGCGCGGTGGAGAGCGTCGGGCGTAGCCAAAGATGGCACGGGCGCACACGAGGGTGGGGACCGGGGTGCGCGGTGAGGATGTCGTCGTGGCATTCTGGACAGGGAGAGGAAGAGGGGGGCGCGTGCTCATAGGGCCGGTAGGGATAGGGCAGCGGGGGTTGAGGAGGTCGACGGGGACGACGCGGACGAAGTGGAGGCAGGCCGGCGAGGAGGAGGAAGCAGACCGGTGAGGGAGTTCCGGCGAGGTCCTCGGGCGGCAGCGTCGGGGCGGCGATGAGGCGTGGCCACGGCTTCACGTGGTGTCGCGCGAGGGAGAGGAGGGCGAGGAGGCAACGGCGACGGTAGGCGACGGCGATCC
>NC_041383.1:746820037-746837473 GCF_002162155.2 Triticum dicoccoides | reverse complement strand
TCGGGGCGGCGGCGGGGGCGAATGCCCCGATCCCGATCTGGATCGGGGGGAGGAGAGGAGCATGGGGATCGTGGGGGGGAGTGGGAGGTGTCGGTGGGGGTTACGGGTTAGGGTTCGGCCTCCAGGGGGTTATGGAGGAGTGTAGGGGGGCGGCCCGGGCCAGGTGGGCCGGTCGGGCGGCCTGGTGGCCTACTGGGCCAAAGGCCAGTGAGGGGGGTCCTTTATCACTTTTGTTTTATCTTAAACCCTTTTATTTCTTTTCTTTACTGTTTTAATTTTATTTCCCAAATTGTTATAGTTTGGTAGAATATTCAATTAGCACTTAACATGGTAACATTAATTATACCACTGCCACAATAACTTTGGTACCTAGCTAAAATAGTTTAGTATTTTGTAAAAATATATTAGGAGTATAACTAATTGTTTTGCTGTTGTTTTAACCACTTTAGGGTATATAATTATTTTATAAAGATGTTGTTTCTCCACCAATAATATCCATGATTTATTTGTCGCATCAAGAACATTTTTGTTTTTGACTTTTGAAAACTTTAATTGTTTGACTTGATTTTAAATTTGAAATTCGAACGGGATTTGAATCATCGCAAGATTAACAACAGTAATCGTGGTGAACTCAATGGGAAATACACAAGGTACCCCATGAGTTGTATTACAGTGAATTCATTGAGTGCAATATACGATGGTACCAAAGTTTCAAACGGGTAGGCATTCATCCGATGACTAGACAGAAGCTAGAATGGGGGTTTGAACATCGAGAATAGCATGGTGTTTTATTCCAGAATGATTCATGGCGTAGAATTTAGCTCGTGAGTCACATACGAAGCCAGGTGCAAAAGATACATTAGAATCCGGGTTGTAAAGAAGAGTCAGGTTTCGATCCAGTGGACCTGTGGGTTATGGGCCCACCATGTGGGTTGAAAGTAGGAAGGGTGGTGACAGCTTGCACGATCATGTAAGCAAGGCATGTCAGAGAATAGTCTGTCAGTTATGTCGGCAACAACATCGGTACAAAGGGCGAGGGATGAAGAGAACCATTTTCTCGCTCATTGAATGAGGCGGACCAATAGGCAAGGTTCTCGTCCATCGGTGGCTACCGGAATGTCAGTAACAATAGTAATAGGGTCTTACTGACAGAGTGGTACAACAAGGTGTTTACACAAGCAGGGAAATATTACTGCTTATATTATATAAATCACAAGAAGGTTTAAACAAACCAATGGAAAGGAAAAGTGATTATCAGGTTTAAAACAGAACAATGGAAAGAAAAACGTGTATACACACATATTTTAGGGGGTATATCCTTCCCAAGGACAAGCGGAGCATGATATCCATGAAAGGATAGAAAATAGGAAACCATTTAGGTAAGTGGGGAGGAATATCATGATATTACCCATCCAACGATGTTAGGATAAATGATAAAGAAAACTTAGCATTGTGCTTCAAATGCTCTTATTGAAAATCGGATTACCACAGGCATGCTTCGAGATAGTATTGACATGGTCTTCAAGCAAAGGTCAGACTTTGGATACAGGAAGGATCCATCAGTAACAACTTGTAGAATAAGTCTTACAATTTCCTCATGGAAGAATGGATAACCTTGCTAAAAAGGAAACTATAACAGTAGGTCCTTCGGCCAGGTGTGCTGGGCATGACATCACCTTACGGATCATAAAAGACTAGTGTTATAACTCTTGGAAAAAATGTTCCAACCATCATATCTGACCTAGATTCAGATCTGTTTGGTGTTAGGATACCTCAGACTCGGGATGCCCGAGAAGAAAAGGTCCGACACAAATTGACGAGATGACATTGTAAAATTCTCGGGAAATGAACTATGGAAGTGAGTTCTGAAACAAGAGTTCATCAGTAAACCAACGAGAGGATGAGGAGGTGGACGATGGAATCAACGACAATTCCTCGAGGTTTCCAATAAGATGGATTTCCACAGTTATGTGAACAAGGAGATAATAATCGTCAGATCAAATGATATAATGATGTATGTTCGAGGAAAACATCCACAATTAAACTTGCTTGACAGGTGCACCCGAAATATGGGGATGGTTGCACGATAAATATTAGGACGATGACTTAATGAACAAAAGAATTAAAATGAACCAATCGACCATTCACTTCAAAGTAATAGGGTTGCTAGGAATTTTGAATTCACACATCATAGTTCAACTGTCGGTATTCCGGTTAGAAACAACACGGGGACCAAGAAAGAATGGTGATGATGAGAAGTATCACTATACCAAGAATTCTTAAGAGGTGGAGTAATCCTCACGACATTCTTGACATAAAAAGATGGTAACACTCCAAGGTAAAGAAGAACAAATGCTAGATAGCAAGGAACTCAAGGTATACCACAGAACATGAACAAGTTTGTGTTGGAGGGAAGGCAATAAAGTGGTTAATGACAACACAAATCATCGAGGGCAAGGATGGTATTTCTCATCAAGAATTCAATAGATATTTTGGAAGAGCTCAGGATGTTGATGATGTTCACGACACATTTGTCGCGAGATTTCATGAAGATGTAATCGATCGGCGGCAACATCAGATCAAAGGAATGATGAAGAGAAAGGTTATTGGAACCATGGGTATGACGCAAACTCGAAATCAAGTTTGTTGTCCAAGGAGAAATGATATGACGAGGAAGATCGACGTAAGATTAGCTCACCGTCGAAATTTGTGCTCCGGGAAGAACCAGATAGCACATTTAAATTTAGCACGATAATGATGTAGCTGATAAGGCTAGGAACGACATGATGGAGTATTAAACTCGTAAGCAATGAAGGTTACTAAGAGTTGTCGAATCGCAGTGCGGACTCGATTCACTATTCGGTGTTCTCGGTTGACGACAACCCAAAACTCATGGAGTGACTATGATAGGGAAAGGTATTATTCCGGCACAAATTCATAAGATGTAGTGCAATGGCATGATATCCTTGAGATACTAGGGAGATAATACTCGAAGGCATATCAAATTAAAGGTTGAAGGGGGTGTATTGATCTATAGTAGGCAAGCACTTTTACTTGTTTGAGAAATGGAATCAAAGGAAGAAATTATGGTCGGAACCATGATTGCAAAGGATCAATTCATAGATCCAGATATATTTTCAAGGAAATAGTTATTATTGCAAGAAGCTTACATGATAGGATCTACATCGTGTCCATGGGCATGAACACAAAGGTTCAAGGTCGACTCCCACTTCCTCAATGCATAACCTTCCATTCACTTCTCGTATTTCAAAAATGACATTAGTTGTTGAAAGTTTTACCTGGTGCAATACCAGATAAGTATGACCCATGAAATCTTTCGGGTTCACACGGATTAGGGAACACGTATGTTCAACCCATCATGGCATCTTAGTAACATATACCACAAACTTCAATAGTAATTAACACAAGCTCGATAGTAGAGCATGGGTGACAAAAGGAGAGGATACAATTTACCGAATGCATTATGTATCAGGGAAAGATCTTCTCGAGGTTCTTGTATACAAAGGACACTGTCGGATTATATTACAACAAAGGATCCGACGGTCCATAGCAGAGCTAATGTGAGTATCGGTACACAAGCAGAGGAAGAAACAATGCGAAGGCAATGGATTATAGAAGCAACTGACTAATTCAAAGCTCAATGTAAAGAATCATGATTTCTGATTTAAGGGATCAGAAGCTAACGCTCTGATTAAGGATGGGTAAGCTGAATAGACTTAGGGGTACAATCGATGACAATTTGATTGATCAATAAACAGATCATGTTCAAAATGACATCTCAGCCGGAATGATAATTTTAAAAGAATCAACCAATGATTGCGTGCATTCGCACTCATGTTGAATCAATAGGATCAAAATGACGGTGTCAAAGGAGGCTAATGAATGTTGCTAGACCTATGGGAAGCAACCATAATGTAAGAGACAAGTATATGTAGAGCAATAGTTTTAAAGAGGATTCTCGAATGATCGGATAGAATTTCAAAGTATCATATGAAACATATGAACAACTCGGGATGGATGAATAATCGATAAGTGCAAGTAATTATTTGTAGAGGTATTCATGTGGTAAAGAACTGCAAAGCAGTAGACACAAGGTATTCTCATATCAATAGAGAGCAAGATCAACTAGGGATAAAAAGTAGAATGACAGGTGTATTTATTTATCCATAGGGATATTTCGTTGGTAGGGAATTGCAAAAGCAACTGGCGCAAAGTCTCGAGAGAACATTAGAGTGTATCTTTGGACTCCTTCGGTGCACCAAGCAATCATCTGGAGTGAGGGGCTCTCCAGGAGAAAGTAGTTACGAGAACCTAGTGTTAGAGTTAGCAAAAATCATTTAACCTGAATAGAAGAGATGACAGAGTCCCAGAGTATAGGTCGAGGAATAAAAGATCCTAATACCACTCAAATGGCGACGTGGGCCCATGGGCCGCACAATCATGTTAGTAAAACAGTTTTGCAATGTCTAGACTCAACTTCGGCTAAGGAGTGTGAAAGGGGGATTCCTACAGGAAGTCGGCTCTGATACCAACTTGTGACGCCCCAAGTTGACCGTACACTAATCATACACACAAACGTGTACGATCAAGATCAGGGACTCACGGGAAGATATCACAACGCAACTCTAAAAGTAAAATAAGTCATACAAGCATCATAATACAAGCCAGGGGCCTCGAGGGCTCTTATACAAGTGCTCGATCATAGACGAGTCAGCGGAAGCAACAATATCTGAGTACAGACATATGTTAAACAAGTTGCCTTAAGAAGGGTAGCACAAACTAGGATACAGATCGAAAGAGGAGCAGGCCTCCTGCCTTAGATCCTCCTAACTACTCCTGGTCGTCGTCACCGGGCTGCACGTAGTAGTAGGCACCTCTAGAGTAGTAGTCATCATCGACGGTGGCGTCTGGATCCTGGGCTCCAACGTCTGGTTGCGGCATCAGAGAAGAAGAGGAAAACGGGGGAAAACAGGGAGAAAAGCAACCGTGAGTACTCATCCAAAGTACTCGCAAGCAAGGAGCTACACTACATATGCATGGGTATATGTGTAAGGAGGCAATATGAGTGGAATGAACTGCAGAATGCCAGAATAAGAGGGGGATAGCTAGTCCTATCGAAGACTACGCTTCTGGCAGCCTCCGTCTTGCAGCATGTAGAAGAGAGTAGACTGAAGCCCTCCAAGTAGCAGCGCATAGCATAATCCTACCCGACGATCCTCCCCTCGTCGCCCTGTGGAAAAGCGATCACCGGGTTTTCTGTGAAACTTATCTGGGTGTGTTTTATTAAGTATCCGGTTCTAGTTGTCACAAGGTCAAGGTACAACTCCGCGTCGTCCTTTTACCGAGGGACACGGCTATTCGAATAGATTAACTTCCCTGCAGGGGTGCACCACATAACCCAACACGCTCGATCCCATTTGGCCGGACACACTTTCCTGGGTCATGCCCGACCTCGGAAGATCAACACGTCGCAGCCCCACCTAGGCACAACAGAGAGGTCAGCACGCCGGTCTAAATCCTATATGCGTAGGGGTCTGGGCCCATCGCCCATTGCACACCTGCACGTTGCGAGGGCGGCCGGAAGCACACCTAGAAACCTCCATTACAAAGGAAGTCATGTTACACGGTCCAATCTGGCGTGCGCCGCTCAGTCGCTGACGTCACGAAGGCTTCGGCTGATACCACGACGTCGAGTGCCCATATCTTTCCCGCGTAGTTGGTTAGTGCGTATAGGCCAGTGGCCAGACTCAGATCAAATACCAAGATCTCGTTAAGCGTGTTATTATGAAGCAACCGCGAATGTCAACCGGGGCCAGGCCCACCTCTCGCCTAGGTGGTCTCAACCTGCCCTGTCGCTCCGCCACAAAGATCCACACACAGGGCCGTTGGGACAAAGGTCCTTTCAGCCCCCAATCCGTGAATCACTCGCGGGTACTCCTCGAGCCAACCCGACTTTAGTCACCATTTGAAGTAGGTATATATGTATAGTATATACCCGTGATCACCTCCCGAGTGATCACGGCCCAATAGTATAGCAAGGCAGACTGACAAGAATGTAGGGCCAATGATGATAAACTAGCATCCTATACTAAGCATTTAGGATTGCAGGTATGGTATCAATGACTGTAGCAACAAATACAGGCTATGCAACATAATAGGATTAACGAAAAGCAGTAACGTGCTACACTACTCTAATGCAAGCAGTATAGAGGAGAATAGGCAATATCTGGTGATCAAGGGGGGGGGGCTTGCCTGGTTGCTCGGGCAAGGAGGGGTCGTCAACACCATAGTCGATCGGGGTACCAGCAGCAGCGTCAGTCTCATAGTCTACCGGAGAGAAGAGGGGGAAGAAACAATAAATACAATGCAAACAAATGCATGACGATGCATGACATGATAAAGCGTGATGCTAAGTGTGCCCAATTGCGGTAGTAGGTGATACCGGCGAAGGGGGGAAACATCCGGGAAAGTATTCCCGGTGTTTCGCGTTTTCGGACAAAGGAACCAGAGGGGAAAGTTGCGAGTTCGATAGTTTAGGGATGTGTGGCGGACAAACGGGCTGCGTATCCGGATTCGTCTCGTCGTTCTGAGCAACTTTCATGTAGAAAGTATTTCCATCCGAGTTACGGATTAAAAGATATGATTTTCAGAAAAATTTATTAATTTCTGGAATTTAATTAATCATTTAATTTAATCCGAAATTGGATTAATGACATCAGTATGATGTCATGTTGGCATCAGCAGTCAACAGGGGTTGACTAAGTCAAACTGACATATGGGCCCAATGGGACCCACCTGTCATACACTGTTTAATTACTTAGGGTTAGGTTAACTAATTACAGCTTAGCTAGACTAACATGTTAATTTAGACTAATTAACTAGGATTAATTAACTTAATTAATTTAGTTAGTTAATTAATTAATTAATTAAATTTATTTTTATTTTTATAATTAATTTTTCTTTTTTTTCAAAAAACTTTCTGGGCGTGGGCCCCACCTATGTGTGGCATAGGGGCCATAGCAGGCGAGCGGGTTATGGGCGCGACACCCGTTCGTTCGGGCGCACCTCCAGGGGCGGGCGGAGCCGGCAGGGAGCAGGGAAGGGGCCGGTGACCACGGCGCCAGCCAGGCGGCCGGGGTGGTGATGAAGCGGCACAGGCGAGGCGACGGCGACCTAGGGAGGTAGCAGCACGGCAGGTCAGCGGCGGCGAAGGCGTGGGGAACAGGGGGCGGGGGTCAGAGCGCTTCGGCTAGGGGAGCATGGTGCGCGCGACCACCCGCAGGCAGGCGCGGCAGAGGGCGGTCCAGGGACCTGTGCGCGCGGATGGGGGCGCGGTGAGCGCGCGTCGGGCGCAACCAGAGATGGCGCGGGCGCGCACGAGGGTGGGGACCGGGGTACGCGGTGAGGACAGCGTCGTGGCATTCTGGACAGGGAGAGGAAGAGGGGGGCGCGTGCTCACAGGGCCGGTAGGGATAGGGCAGCGGGGGTTGATGAGGTCGACGGGGACGACACGGACGAAGTGGAGACAGGCCGGCGAGGAGGAGGAAGTAGACCGGTGAGGGAGCTCCGGCGAGGTCCTCGGGCGGTAGCGTCGGGGCGGCGATGAGGCGTGGCCACGGCTTCACGTGGTGTCGCGCGAGGGAGAGGAGAGCGAGGAGGCAACGGCGACGGTAGGCGACGGCGATCCGGGGCGGTGGCGTCGACGGGGTCGGAGCGGCGGCGGGGGCGAATGCCCCGATCCCGATCTGGATCATGGGGAGGAGAGGAGCATGGGGATCATGGGGGGGAGTGGGAGGTGTCGGTGGGGGTTATGGGTTAGGGTTCTGCCTCCAGGAGGGTTATGGAGGAGTGGAGGGGGCGGCCCGGGCTAGGTGGGCCGGTCGGGCGGCTTGGTGGCCTGCTGGGCCAAAGGCCAGTGAGGGGGGTCCTTTATCACTTTTGTTTTATCTT
Source organism: Triticum dicoccoides (assembly GCF_002162155.2). Lineage (NCBI taxonomy): Eukaryota > Viridiplantae > Streptophyta > Magnoliopsida > Poales > Poaceae > Triticum > Triticum dicoccoides. Next base: position 746,829,502 of record NC_041383.1, on the reverse strand, counting down.
AAACCCTTTTATTTCTTTTCTTTACTGTTTTAATTTTATTTCCCAAATTGGTATAGTTTGATAGAATATTCAATTAGCACCTAACATAGTAACATTAATTATACCACTGCCATAATAACTTTGGCACCTAGCTAAAATAGTTTAGTATTTTGTAAAAATATATTAGGAGTATAACTAATTGTTTTGCTGTTGTTTTAACCACTTTAGGGTATTTAATTATTTTATCAAGATGTTGTTTCTCCACCACTAATATCCATGATTTATTTGTCGCATCAAGAACATTTTAGTTTTTGACTTTTGAAAACTTTAATTGTTTTACTTGATTTTAAATTTGAAATTCGAACGGGTTTTGAATCATCGCAAGATTACCAACAATAATCGTGGTGACATGGCATCATTAGCGGAGGGTTACTGTAGCGTAACTATTCGGGCGTCACACCCACGCAGGCTGGCCGAGCACAGCCTGAACATCCTAAAAGGATTCAAGCCTGTTAAGCAGGCTCTTCAGCGTTTCTCCGAACCTAAGAGACAAGCCATGGGAGAGGAGCTAGCCAAACTACTGGAAGCCGGATTCATCAGAGATATAAAACATCCGGACTGGCTAGCAAACCTGGTGATGGTACCAAAGAATGACAAATCCTGGCACTTATGCGTCGATTTCAAAGACCTCAACAAAGCCTGCCCAAAGGATCCCTTCCCCCTCCCCCGCATTGATCAAATCATCGACGCCACCGCAGGACACGATTCATTGTGTTTCCTCGATGCATACTCTGGCTACCACCAAATTAAGATGGCAGAGTCAGACCAAGCCGCAACGGCATTCATCACCCCATACGGCCCATTCAGCTTCAACACAATGCCCTTCGGGCTAAAAAACGCCGGTGCAACATATCAGCGCATGATTCAGACATGTCTGGCCAACTAGATCGGCAAAACGGTTGAAGCATACGTGGATGACGTGGTCATCAAAACCAAGCATGTCGAAACTCTAATAGACGACTTGAGGCTCACGTTCGATAACCTCCGAACATATGACATTAGGCTTAACCCGGAAAAATGCATTTTCGGCGCACCAGCCGGAAAGCTCTTAGGCTTCATCATATCCGGTAGAGGAATTGAAGCAAACCCAGCCAAGATCCGAGCTCTGTCACAATTAGATATTCCAAAAGATCTCAAGCAAATACAAAAATTGACTGGATGCATGGCGGCTCTAAGCCGCTTCATCTCCCGCTTGGGGGAAAAGGCATTGCCCCTTTACCGCCTCCTCCGACGCACCGAACACTTCGAGTGGACGGATGCCGCCACGGCCGGACTCAAAGAAATAAAAGCTATACTGGCAACAAACCCGGTCCTGGCCGCGCCTAACACCGGCGAACCAATGTTGGTATACATCGAGGCAACTCACCAAGTTGTAAGTGCAGTCCTCGTCGTCGAACGAGAAACGGACGGACCAAGGTTGTCAGAATCGTGATCTTGAATCGAATCGGAGCTCCGATGGTAGAATCGCAAATCGTATAATCTTCACTATCAGGATCGTAGAAACGTAGATTCTATGAACCAAAATCGTAGAATCAAAGGGGTTAATTTGGATCGTAAAGTCGTAGAATCGTACGACAGAATCGCGATTCTGACAACCTTGGGACGGACACAAATTCCCTGTCCAGAAACCAGTCTACTATGTGTCCACTGTCCTCACTCCATGCAAGTCCCGGTACCCGCATTACCAAAAGATAGCATACGCAGTGTTCATGGCATCCCGGAAGTTACGACACTACTTTCAAGAGTTTTCAATAATAGTAGCCTCCGAAGTACCTCTTAATGATATCATAAACAACCGAAGTACCTCCAAAGTACCTCTTAATGGTCCATTGAGCTCCTCGCGTTCGACATAACCTATAAGCAATGGCGAGCCATCAAGTCACAAGCCTTGGCCGACTTTGTCGCTGAATGGACTGAAGCCGAACTCCCTAAAGAGTACGACACATATTCCAACTGGATCATGCACTTCGACGGCTCCAAAATGCTGGCGGGTTTGGGGGCTGGCATCGTTCTGACGTCCCCAATAGGAGATACAGTCCAATATGTACTCCAGATAATGTATACGGACTCCAACGATGCAGCCGAATACGAGGCCCTTCTACATGGACTCCGGATGGCAGTCTCCATGGGCATTCAACGCCTAGAGGTGCGTGGGGATTCGAACCTCGCGATATCTCAAATAAACGGAGACTTTGATTCCCAAGATCCGAAAATGGCAGCTTATCGCAACGTCGTCCTAAATATGTCAGCTCGGTTCGAAGGGCTCGAATTTCACCATATTGCTGGGAAAACAATCAGGCAGCAAACGTCTTGGCACGCATCGGCGCAAAGCGCGATGCAGTCCCCACCCAACATTTTCCTGGAAAGGCTATTCAAGCCATCCGTACAGTGGGAAGGGGAGTCCGGAAATTACAATCCGGACCTAGCCGCACCACCCGAAATCGAACATTCTGACGCAACGGAAGACTCCGCCAACGAGGCAACACCCTCAGCCCACGTAATAATGGCAGTAATTGCCCCGTGGATAGATCCATTCTTAGCCTACTTAACTAGGCAGGAACTTCCCAAGGACCAAAATGAGGCACGCTGCATAGTACGGTGATCTAAAGCCTATAAAGTCCACGAAGGAGAGCTTTACAAGAAAAGCACCACCAGAGTCCTTCAAAGGTGTATCTCCGAAGAGGAAGGGCGGAACCTTCTGGCTGAAATTCATGCCGGCTCGGCGGGCACCACGCCGCAGCCCGGGCCCTTGTAAGCAAGGCCTTCCGTACTGGATTTTATTGGCCGACGGCCCGGGCAGATGCTCAGGACTTAGTCCACCGATGCGTTGGTTGCCAATTATTTGCTAATCAAAGCCACATGCAACCTACCTCCCTCCAAACTATACCCATTACCTGGAATTTTGCGGTCTGGGGGCTTGACATGGTTGGACCCCTTAAAGGAGGAACCCACAAGCAAAAATATCTAGTGGTCATGGTGGACAAATTCACCAAATGGATAGAGGCCAAGCCTGTCAAGACGGCCGAATCCGGACTAGTGATAGACTTCACATCAGGGGTCGTACACCGTTACGGCGTCCCCCACAGCATCATCACGGACAACGGCACAAACTTTAAGGCCGACGAGGTTAAACTCTGGTGCAAAAATATGGGCATTAAGCTCGATTACGCTTCAGTCTATCACCCACAAATTAACGGTCAAGTCGAGCGAGACAATGGTCTAATCATGAGTGGCATCAATCCCAGATTAGTGCGATCCCTCAAGGAATCTAACACGCACTGGGTAGAGGAGCTCGACTCCGTACTCCGGGGGCTGCGGACCACGCCAAATCGCACTACCGTATTCACACCATTTTTTATGGTATACGGCGCAGAGGCAGTCCTGCCCTGCGACATAATTCATGACTCACCTCGCGTGCGCATGTACGAAGAAAGAGAAGCCGAGCTCGATCGGCAGGACAGCTTGGACGCATTGGAGGAGGAGCGTGACGTGGCAAAAGCCCGTTCCGCATTCTATCAACAGCAGGCTCGAAGATATCAAAGCAGAGAAGTACGGGCCAAAACTTACAATGTTGGCGAACTAGTTCTACGCCTGCCGGACAATAAAAAGGACAAACTCAAGCCCAAATGGGAGGGTCCCTTCATAATCTACCAAGTCCTGACTGGTGGAGCGTACCGTCTGCGAAACGCATCGGATAACCGACTCGAGCCAAACCCATGGAACGCAGCACGCCTACGAAGATTCTACGCCTAGCGCCGGACTCTGTGTTCGTCTCCTTCCTCTGTCCCTTCTTTTTTTTTTACAAATTAGCTGCCTTATATTTCTCTCCTTCTCCCTCCTTTTTTCTTACAAGCCTTTAAGGGCTCGCTTGCACATTGTTCGCACATAATTGACGCGCCACCCGCGCTCACTATACCTGGGGGCTTCTTTATCATAAGCTTATATACACGAGCCTGATGATAAATACATGTGTGACAGTTCCGCATGAACCTTTTATTCATCATTATATGCATCGATACGACTTAAGTTTTGGCCAAGCTGGGTTGCCTGGCTCCTGTGCTTACCCCTACGTTCCCGATTGTTCGGCTAGGTGGTAAAGGGAGTACCTCTACGATTGTTACTGCCGGGTCAGCCGGATGTGTACCTCAGACTGGGTGAAGCCGAAAGCTAGCGTTCTTAAGGGAATATTCGGTCGGTGAACTAAAAGATGATTTTTCACTTGTTTATTTATCTGCCCCCAGATGCTTTTCTGCTTTTTTCGCAGTCCGGACATGCACTTTAGGGCATGCCTCCCAGGGAAAGGAACCCCTAATGGAATATGTTTCTTACTAACCATGTAATATAAAATAACTAGTTGGGCACTTGTCTGCTAAAGCACTTATGACCCCTACGCCTGGTCTCCACGCATGCCCCGGTTCTTACATAATCGAGATGGTATTCGGACACACTCCGGACTATCGGGTCCAGAGGTTGAAGCGAAAAGGTCCGCAATGACAAATGATCTACAATCCGGCTAGAAGGCATTTTACATGTCATTTTAAATTACATAGTCAATTTGACTGGGTATATTCTTCTTCAATACCATCCAACAGGCTGTCTAATTTACAGTCCTGTTGGGAATACTTGGCGGCCAGCTCTACATGGCCGTACACTAAACTGATAGGGATCTCCTTCCCGTCGGGCCCCATAGGTCCGACCTCGGCCATGTGGTTTGAGGTCAGCCTTCGTGTACCGCATCTTCACCATGGCCCAGGCCTCCCTGGCGCCTTGACGGCAGGCCGATATCTTCCATAATCGGAAGCGCTGCCGCGCTCCCTTCAGCTTCTCTACAAGCTCTCCAAGGCCTTCGGGCATGGAGAGGGATGGCCACAAAGCCTGGACGACGCCTTGCATCGCCTGCGGAACTCGTTCGTGCAGTTGCGATAGCTCGGGAAGAAGGTCACCCATAGAACCAGGCATTTCCTCCGCAGGCCGACCTGTCAGCATATCTACAGACATAACTCTGTCAATCGACTTCCTTGCCGAACTCTTTTTTGAAGATTCGTTCAAGCACTTACTAAAAATGTCGCGTCGAAGTCGCCGATTCTCCTTTACGGAATCCAACAGCTGAGCATGAACATCCTTTAGTTCCTCGCCCAGCTGGGTATTGGCATCTTGAAGCTTGTTCTTCTCTTGCCTCACCCTCGTAAGCACGCTCTCGCCGGCCTTTAACTGGCGCGAGAGGTGTTGCTTGTCTGGATCCACTCCGGTCCCATCTGCACTGTTATTGTCAGAATTGCACACATGCCGTACTTCACAACATACTTATCTTTCGAAGCATATATTACCTGAGGGGGTCCCCCTGGCACTCTCTGTAGCGGCTAGTGCAGCCTCAAGTTGGACCTTGTACTCTTCCAGCTCCTGGGACAGTTGTGTATTCTTTTTTGTAAAATCCTGCATAACAAATGATCCTTAAATCAGTTATTTTAACTGTTTCAAGTCTCGGGGGCTACTGACATATATAACCATCAGATTTACTCACCCGTGTGTCTTTTACATACTGCTCTGTGGCTCTGGCTAGACCATTTTGAGCGGCACGGAGGTACTCATCTCCCATATTAAAGGCGTCCAACACCTCTTGGGAAAAACATGCATCACGAAGAACAGTCCGGCGACGCCTGTGGTTCATGGCACTCTCCACCTCTGAATTGGTGGCAGATAGCCCGTCCGTATCCCCGTGTTCGCCTCCGCTTCCGGACCCGGCCTAAAGCCTGGCCGGTGGATATAGTCCGGCGGGCGCTCTTCTTCCTGAAGAGAGCATGAGCGTTAGTATGCCTTGAGGGCATAAACCCTGGGCATTAAAGTTGCACGTCGTACCGTTGCACCGGCGTCTCGATCCGGTCCGCACTTCTTTTTAGCCCGCTCGGCCTTGATGGCCCTTGTTGGCCCGCCACCGCGGGCTCGGCCCTCCGCCTCAAGGACTTCCCCTGCAAAAAACGCCATTGGTATACGGCGATCAAAAATAAGCACAGATGGATCCTCTTGAAAGTACTGGGACTTCGGTCTCGGTTACCTTTGAGGCTGGGAGTAGTCCGGGATGATCGGCCATAATGGCCACTAAGGTGTTGTCCTTACTCAATTGATGAAACACCCCATCAATTAGCTCCACACATAAGTCTGGGTCCTCTTGGGAGTCTGGATCGAGGGACCATTCCGGGTCCTCGGGTTGTGGAGGAGGGTTGTTTATCTCCTTTACAGTCTGGCGTAACTCCTGCGTTAAAATTGCTAGACTAATTACCCAACTATGGGAATTTGAAAACGGATAGGCAAGTGAAAGTGTTCGCTCACCCAGCTTGGAGGATTGTACATAGAGAATCCGCCCCGTGGGTTGACACGGAGGAATTCCTCCTCCTCTCCCTTGTACAAAGCGGATAAGATCTTCGTTAGAGTGGCAGCCGAATCCGGACCCTTGCGATCGCACCGGGTGGCATCGTCCTCCCCGTTGAAATCCCACATGGGGTGGCCTCTATACTGAAGTGGCTGCACCCCCCGCATAATGCATGTGGCCATGACCTCGATCATGGTCAGTCCGGAATGAGCTAACAACCTTATCCGGTTCATCAGGTAAAGGACGTCCCTGTCAGTTTCCCTCTGAGGGCTCCATGGATGCTAGCTCAGGCATTTCTTCAAGGGAGCATTATTGAACTCAGGGAGGCCATCCGTACATTGTCCGGCAGGGGGACGTCATCTATATAAAACCATTCTGAAGGCCAGTCCTCTGACGCCTTCTTTGGGGTTCCGGATAGATATCCGGTCCCCGCGATGTGCCATAGTTCGGCTCCGCCCACTTGATAAATCGACCCCTCCTAAGAGCGGGGCACGAGGCAGAACAACTTCTTCCATAGTGTGAAATGGGCCTCGACGCCCAAAAACAGCTCGCAAAGGGCCACGAAGCCCGCAATATGCAGTATGGAGGCAGGCGTGAGGTTGTGTAGCTGGAGGCCATAAAAATCCAGTAGCCCCCGGAGAAACGGATGAATTGGAAATCCGAGCCCTCTTATTAAATAAGGGATAAGGCATACCTGCTCTCCTTTGGAGGGATTGGGGACGCTCTCCGCCTGCTCTCCGCCGCTATAGGTAGCAAGCCCGGCTCGAACTGGGACCATATATGCTGGGGGGAGGAGCCCCTTGGATTGGAGCGCTACTAACTCGCTGTGTGGGACGGAACACCGCTCCCAATCTCCGGGCCGAGGGCTGGAGGGGCGAGAGGAGGAGCTGCATCGACCAGCAATGATGGAATGGATCTCTGTCGAATGCGCTCTGATGAATGCTCACGGAGGGAAGATGGTGTGAATTGGATCTAAATCCCTGTCTCTTTTATGGGCGGCTCATTTACGCAGCTAGGGGGGTAAATGAAAAAACTCCCTGGCTTTTCGCATTCATTTGACACGTGGAAGATGGTCATTATTGGGCACAGAAGCCAAGGAGCGCAGCATGCATTAGAAGCCGGCCACTATTCGACAGGTACATGGAATTTGGAGAAGAACCCACCTTGCAATGTCGAAGACAAATTTGCGCGCCGGACTCATCGTCATTGAAGCCTGGTTCGGGGGCTACTGAGGGAGTCCTGGATTAGAGGGTGTCCGTATGATCGACTATGACCTTTGGTCGGACTCCCGGACTATGAAGATACAAGATTGAAGACTTCGTCCCGTGTCCGAATAGGACTTTCCTTGGCGTGGAAGGCAAGCTTGGCGATGCGATATGAAGATCTCCTCCCATTGTAACCGACTCTGTGTAACCCTAGCCCTCTCCGGTGTCTATATAAACCAGAGGGTTTTAGTCTGTAGGACGAACAACAATCATACCATAGGCTAGCTTCTAGGGTTTAGCCTCTCTGATCTCGTGGTAGATCAACTCTTGTACTACCCATATCATCAATATTAATCAAGCAGGAGTAGGTTTTTACCTCCATCGAGAGGGCCCGAACCTGGGTACAAACATCGTGTCCCTTGTCTCCTGTTACTATCTGCCTAGACGCACAGTTCGGGACCCCCTACCCGAGATCCACCGGTTTTGACACCGACACCGTCCTACTCCATTGATCCTACGTGGTATATGGACACCGGAGCTACCAACCACCTCAACAGCAAGATGGGCAAGCTATCTACTCAGGAGCCATATCGTGGTCATGATCAGGTGCACACCGCTAGTGGAGCAGGTATGCGCATCTCTCATGTTGGTCAGGCTTCTCTCCTTGCACACAATTTTTGAAAACTACATCTTTCCAATGTCCTTCGTGTTCCCTCTGCTACGCATAGTTTGTTGTCTATTACTCAACTTACTCGTGATAATAATGTCCTTGCTGACTTTCACCCTTTTCGTTTATTTATCAATGATCAGGACACGAGGGCCATTCTTCTTAGCGGTCGTCTTCGTCATGGCTTGTATGAGCTTGATGCGCCGCGCACACCCTCCATGCAGCCTTCTCCTCAGGCGTTCAGTGGTGTTCATGTGTCTCCTACTCACTGGCATGCACGCTTTGGTCATCCTGCAGCTCCCATAGTTTGTCATGTGTTGCATCGTTATGAGCTACTAGTTGTGTCCAATAAAATTGCTGAAACTGTCTGTGATGCCTGTCAGCAGGGCAAGAGTCACCAAATTCCGTTTTCAGAGTCTAGTCGTGTTGTGAAACATCCTCTTGAGCTTGTGTTTTCTGATGCCTGGGGTCATGCCCAGACATCCGTTAGTGGTCACAATTATTATGTCAGTTTTATTGATGTTTATAGTCGGTTTACTTGGCTATATCTTATTAAACGCAAGTCTAATGTGTTCGATGTTTTTATTTAGTTTCAAGCACACGTTGAGCGTCTTCTTAAACAGAAAATCATCCATGTTCAATCCGACTGGGGTGGTGAATACCACAACCTCAACTCGTTTTTGAACAGACTCGGGATTTCGCATCGCGTGTCATGTCCTCATACACATCAGTAGAATGGAACTGCCAAACGTAAGCATCGTCACCTTGTTGAAACTGGCCTAACCTTGCTAGCTCATGCATCTGTTCCGTTTCGGTTCTAGAGTGATGCTTTCTCCACAGCCTGTTTTCTCATTAATAGGCTTCCCTCACGAATTCTGAAAATGCAAACCCCGCTTGAACACTTGCTCAATAAGATCCTAGACTACACGTTCTTCAAAGTGTTTGGGTGTGCATGTTAGCCTCACCTACGCCCATATAACAAGCGTAAGCTAGAGTTTCGATCTAAGAATTTGCTATATAAGGAAAATTTCAGAACCGCAACCACACTTTGATCTCTCCTCCTCCTCGATCTCCCGACGCCGCGCGCCGTCGCCTGCCGCCACGTCGCCCTCGCCGCCCCGCCCCGCCCTGCCGCCCCGCCGTCGCCGCCCCGACGCCGTCGCCGCCCCGCGCCGCACCTCGCCGTC
>NC_041383.1:746819410-746819992 GCF_002162155.2 Triticum dicoccoides | reverse complement strand
CATCGCCGCCCCGCCCCGCCCTGCCACCCCGCCATCGCCGCCCCGAGGCCGTCGCCGCCCCGCGCCGCACCTCGCCGTCGCTGTCGACCTCGACGTGAGCAACTTTTTATGATTTTTGTTAGATTTTTTTAGATTTTTTTGTAGTTTATAGATTTTTTTGTTAGATTAGATGTGTAGTAATTTAGATATGTAGTTCATAGTATGTTAATTTAGATTGTGTAATTAATTTGTTCATATTGTGTTAGATTTTTTTTGTTAATAGATTTTTTGGTGTAATTAATTTGTTCATATTGTGTTAGATTTTTTTCTGTTAATAGATTTTTTTCTATTAATTTGTTCATAGTATGTTTGGTGAGATTATTGTTAATAGGTTTTTTTGGTGATATTTAGATTGTGTTAGTAAGTACTATAATTGAACTAGCTAGTTAGAAAAATATAATTACTATTTTATTTAGATTTTTTTGGTGTAATTAATTTGTTCATATTGTGTTAGATTTTTTTCTGTTGATAGATTTTTTTTCTATTAATTTGTTCATAGTATGTTTGGTGATATTATTGTTAATACATTTTTTAGTGATATTT
>NC_041383.1:746794002-746819354 GCF_002162155.2 Triticum dicoccoides | reverse complement strand
TTTGGTGATATTATTGTTAATAGATTTTTTTGGTGATATTTAGATTGTGTTAGTAAGTACTCTAATAGAACTAGCTAGTTAGAAAAATATAATTACTATTTTATTTAGATTTTTTGGTAATATAATTAGTTAGAAAAATATTAGTTAGTTAGAAAAATACTAGTTTATTTTTAGTAAGTAATATATAGTAAGTGCTACTTTGTTTTTAGTAAGTACTACTTTATTTATTTATAGTAATTAAGTGCTTAGTAGTTGAACTAGATAGTTGATTTAATTAATAAAACTGCTTTATTTAACTATATATAGAAGTAGTTTGTAGTAAGTGCTACTTTATTTATTTATAGTAAGTGCTTAGTAGTTGAACTAGATAGTTGATTTAATTAATAAAAATACTTTATTTAACTATATATAGAAGTACGTAGTTCCCGCATCGACGTCGGCGATGCCTATCCCGCATCCTCGTCGTCGTCGACTCGGCGGTGGAGGCCTGCTTGATCAGGGCCATGTTCGGGACTGGGCTCCGCCGGGCTGGTATTGGGAGGTGCTACCTTCTGGGGGACGTAGGTTGGTGAGGAGGCAGCCCGTTGTTGACCCGATCCTTGTTTGGTGGCGGTCGCGTGGGCCAGAGACGGTGCCGAGGCTTCCGGACACCGCGGAGGTGGTACGTCACCGTGTCAGCGAGGAGGACGAGCACGTCCGTCGCTACATGGTTGCGTTGGAGGGCAGGTTCGACAATACCTGACAGGTTCTTCAGGGATCTCACTGGAGCTATGATCCTGTGATCGTTCCTTATCTTTGGGTGTCCACCGCCCGCGACGATACCCGTCGGGCGCTACGGTTCTAGCTGTATTAATTAGCGATGCTATATGTATGATAGTATTCGTGGAGTATTCGACGATGTACGAACACGAGAGATGATGTACTTTTGGTTATAATTGAATGCATGCTAATTTGAATACTACTTTATTTTACGATTTGGTTTTGCTTATTGAATGCTCATATTGGAAAAGTACTCCTACTTTGAATGCTAAAATTGAAGAGCACTCCATGCAGAAATCTAGGAGCCCCCCTCCATCATCCATGCAGTCGTGGGGGTAGCTTCCCCTTCATTCCCGTGTGCTAGACAATTTGTTGTAATAGTGCACTCGAGAATGAAAGGAGGAGCTACATACCATCACCGATAGTCAACCCGTGATTAATAATAATGATCTAATTTAGGTTTTTTAGTACATATATTTAATATTTGAATTGTGAACTTAGGCCGGAAATGTCATACTCGGATGATGAAAACCGCCCGGGGGAGTGCGACTGGTGCCACGACGACCGAGGTATGTGCGACAGGTTCATTGAGCTGGACGAAGATCGGCGCTTCAGCATTAAGCTCGAGGAGACCTTCGATGTTCATACGGTACGCAACAACGATAATAGTTTTTTTCGTAATTAAGCACGACTTCAACTATTTTAACGTGTATTTTTCATCTTCTCCAATTCGACTAGCTTATCCCATGCTTTGCAAGACGCTATGTCTTGGAGAGGATGGGTTTTGAAGACCATGAAAGTATGGAAACCAAAAAAATTATCCTAAGTACCCATCATGGTGTGGATTTTCAAGTAAAGTTGTACAATGCTCAGAGTGTAACCCATTTTGGTTGCAAAAACTGGGAAGCACTTTGCAAGATGTATGGTTTTGATGAGGGTATGCTTGTCACCATGGATCTTGGTGATCCTACAATCGCGCAAGAGAGACCTTCGATTTTCGTCCTTGTGGATACACCTCCAATTCTTCCCCCATGTGAGCTTAACGTAGTTATTAAGTAATTTATATTGTTTATTTCAAAATAGTTGACAACTTATTTCCATTGACAGCTTATTTTCATTCTTCAAAGAATGTGCGGAAGATGGTAGACAGAACCTACTACACCGAAGGCTCCGAACTAACTTATCAGGAGAAAAATCATCTGGTCGCATTTTGTACTGATCTTGAGAAATACAATATCTACAATCAAACTCCTCAACATTATGGTCAATACGTGCCACTAGTGCACGTGTTGAACTACGGTAACTACCATGGAGATACCCTGGTAAGATTTTTTACTATTACGACATCCGTGCATCTTTTTGCACACTTCTAAAACTAGTACATCATTGCTAACTACGAAGTTATTACTATGTTTTTCAACAGATAATCCCGAATGATTGTGTGCCTCATCTGATGTATACACACGGTAGCCTTCATGTTTGAACATACAACCAGGTCTTCCTACGAATCTGAACTGTCCATACCGGGTTTCTAAAAGAAGTGGAGACATGACAATCAAAGAATGGAAAAAATGTATGGACAGTCGTAAGGAGCTTCTTGGAAGCAACATTCAGCGAAGGGCAAGAATTGGAGACAGGATGATTGCCATTCTTCATAATGGAGAGTCGGGGTCTATATTGTTTTATGCTATTTTACCTTAAGGATGTTTAGGTCCTACCTGATACTGATGGTCATGTGCTATGAATAATTATGTAGGGTTGGGTTCAATGACTATGAGGATGATGATCGTATGACTTATTATTAATAACGAGTAGAAGTTGTATGATGATGCATGATTAGTAGGACGAGTACTTGTTATTATATATGCTGATGCATGTGAGCATGCATGAGTTATTATATCAGCGGGTAAAATGAACATATATAGCAGCAGTGTTGGTAAACCAAGGACGAAGATATAAGAGAGGACACTTCTCTCTATTAGCTAGCTAATATAACAACCTAAAAATAACCCCCAAAACCCCTAAAGCAGCCACTTTCCAAAAAACATGGACTTTTGGTCCCGGTTGGTGCCACCAACCGGGACCAAAGGCCCCCTGACTGGGCTCGGCGCACAGGGCCACGTGGAGGCACATTGGTCCCGGTTCGTGTTTGAACCGGGACTAATGGGTGGAGGTATTAGTAACGACCCATTAGTCCCGGTTCATGAACCGGGACTAAAGGCCCTTACGAACCGGGACTATTAGGTGTTTTTCTACTAGTGGAAGTGTGTTTTTCTTGGGTATAGTTCCCTCCACAAAGGGTACAAGTGCCTACATGTTCCAACAAATCGCGTCTACATCTCTCGTGACGTTGTGTTTGATGAAAATGTGTTCCCCTTTCACGCACTTCTGACTCACTCTACCACTCCTATATCATCAGTGTCTGTGTTTGTACCTTCGCCTGATCAATTTGTAGAAGTTGCATATGCCCCTGCGCTGCTTCCTAATCATGATGCAGGTATTGGATGTGGCGCCCGTCTCGATCTTCTTGATGAACAGGTCATGGACGTGACGCACGTTCCGGACGTGCATGTGCCATGCATGACGGGTAGCAACCGCCAACCCGCCCTCGCCTCCCCGGTGGAGGCTGCCTCGCGGGTGCCCGCCTCGCCCGACACACGTGCGCCCGCCTCGCCTGGGCCAGCGCCGGCCTCGGCCGACCCACGCACGCCCGCCTCGCCTGGCTTGCGGGCCTCTACCTTGCCTGGGTTGGTGCCGGGCTCGCCGGCTGCTGCCTCATCTGGACTGGCATCGGTCTTGCCCGCCCAGACGGGCCTGTCCCTTGGACTGGCTACCTTGACTGGCCCGGCAGCGCTGTCCCCTGCCCCGGCCAGTCCTGCTTCGGTCTCCTGCTCGCCGACAAGCTCTGCCTCGGCTTCCTCTGAGCCGCCTTGCCTAGTTCCACGCCGGCCTCATCGCCGCCACCTGCGGTCGCTCTTCGCCCTCGCACACGGAGCCAGCATGGCATTTTTCGTCCGAAGGAACGCACGGATGGTACGGTTGCGTGGCTTGCAGCGTGTATGGCCCATACTACTGCTGATCCCACTGCCGAGCCTCGTCATTTTCAGGCTGCACTGTGTATCCCTCACTGGCGTGCTGCCATGGAGCAGGAAGTTCAGGCTCTTCACAAGAATGACACCTGGCATCTTGTTCCTCCAGTTCCTGGAGTCAATGTCGTTGATTCTAAGTGGGTGTTCAAAGTCAAGAGACATGCTAATGGTTCCATCGAACGATACAAGGCACGGCTAGTTTGCCAAGGGTTTCAAATAGAGGTATGGTCTTGATTACGAAGACACGTTCAGTCCAGTCATCAAGCCTACTACCATTCAATTATTGCTGTCTCTTGCTATTACTCGTGGATGGTTCCTTCGTCAGCTTGATGTGTAGAACGCTTTTCTCCATGGCATTTTAGAGGAGGAGGTTTATATGCGTCAGCCGCCTGGTTTTGTTGATCCGGCACGTCCTCATCATCTCTGTCGACTGGTTAAGGCGCTGTATGGACTCAAGCAGGCCCCTCGGGCATGGCATGCCCGCCTTGGATCTGTTCTTAGGGCTCTTGGGTTTACTCCCTCCACTGCTGATACGTTGTTGTTTCTCCTACAACGTCCTGAGATTACGATGTACCTCCTGGTTTATGTTGATGACATCATTCTTATCAGTTCCTCTGATGCTGTTGCTGATCGCCTTGTGACTGCTCTCAGTGATAACTTTGTTGTCAAGGATTTAGGTGCTCTGCATTTTTTCCTTGGTCTGGAGGTTTCCCGTTCTTCTGCTGGGCTGACTCTTACTCAGAAGAAGTACTCCTTGGACTTATTGCGGCGTGTTGGGATGCTTCAGTGTAAACATGCTGTCACTCCAATGTATGCCACTGATCGGTTGTCTGCTCTTGATGGAGACTCTCTCTCGTTTGATGATGCTACTGAGTATCGCAGTCTTGTTGGTGGTCTGCAATACCTCACTATTACCAGGCCTGATATCTCTTATGAAGTCAACCGTGTGTGTCAGTTTTTGCATGCTCCCAGGACATCTCATTGGTCAGCTGTGAAGCATATTCTGCATCATGTCTGTCTTACTGCCTCCTATGGTTTGCTTCTCCAGCCTGCACCATCGTCTGAGCTCTCAGCTTTCTCCTGATGCAGACTGGGCTGATAGTCCTGATGACAGGTGATCCACGGGAGGATATGCGGTATTCCTTGGTTCTAACTTGATCGCCTGGAATGCTCGTAAGCAGGCCACAGTCTCTCGCAGTAGTACCGAAGCTGAGTATAAGGTTGTTGCTGATGCAACTGCTGAGATCATATGGGTACAGTCTCTATTGAGAGAGTTGCGTGTCTCTCCGGCTCAGCCTCCAGTTTTGTGGTGTGACATCATTAGTGCTAATCTGTCATCTAACCCGGTGTTTCATGCTCGAACAAAACACATTGAGGTTAACTATCATTTTGTTCGGGAACGTGGTGCACAGAAGCTACTCTGTATCAAGTTCATCTCATCAAAGGATCAACTTGTTGACATCTTCACGAAGCCTCTTCCACAACCACAGTTTGTAGGCTGTAGGCGCAATCTTAACTTGTTTTGTACTTCAGGCCACAATTAAGATTGAGGGAGGGTGTTAAATTGTATATACGTAGCCTCCGTACACATATATTGTAACATTGTATTGTACCTCGTGGGTACCTCTATATAATGAAAGAGCCACACCCCGTTTAGGGTGTCGAGCAGTTCCCAACATATTATGTTTTACACAACTCTAGGCATAAGGGTGCCGCCATCTTGCCATGGCTACCGGAGAGGAGCTACCGCCTGAGGTTGAGCTCACTATGGCGCCGCAGTCATCGAGCTGCACAACAAAAGGGGTTGTGTCTCCCCCACCGCGAGCGCCCATCGTTGAGCGAGAAGAAGGCCCTGCCGCTGCCACTCGCTGTGTGGGCTTAGCTCGACAGCTTCCTCCAGCGGCGGCAAGGAAAGAGAAGGGGTACCAATAGCGCTGGTTGTTTGTCCACCCGTGCTGCCAGACAGGCGGAAGCCGGAGCATGAGAGGAAAATGAGTAAATCAAGATTCAACTATTGCAAAGCACAGCGCTTACATGCTGTCATGACCCCGACTCAATGCCACATCGATCTAGCATGTAACACCTCATATCACTTTGCGGCCTCACGCACGGTATTCCCACGGGTGTCACCTTACCTTTGCCCGGGACCGTTTGCGCCTTTTGGCACACGTATATGATAGTGTCGCTAGCATCCATATGGTAAGGAGCCCGGGCTGACATGGCTAGTCGTAAACCCAAAGTGGCACAGACTTACAGGGACAGGCATCCATGACCCAGCATCGAATGTGTCGATCATCAGCGAGCGAATCCAGGCTGTAGCACTGGGCTAGCAGGAGTCCGGTAAACCGGGCTGTAGCGGGCTAACAGGACTCCGGTATCCATCGCGTGACATTTCCCCGAAGGGACAGACATAGGAACGAAGAAGGACATATGCCGGCCAGCCTAAGTGTTCCGGAGCAGTAGCAAGCTACCATGGCTCAGTGGAAGCACTAGGAGATATTTCCTGGTAAGAGAGGCTACTAAGGATAAACAACTAGATAGTCAGATCCCACACATACGAAGCATTTCAATCATACACACAATATGCTCGATATGTGCAAATACAACAAGGCATCACAACATGACTCTACAACACAAGTACTTTATTTAAAGGCTCAGAGAGCCATACATATCATACACACAAGTACGGGTCACACGACCTAGCATTCAAGTCATGCACACATACAAGCCAACGGCAGAAGTGACATGTCTGAGTACAGACATCTAGTAAAATAAAAGAGGCTTGGATAAGCCTGGCTATACTACATGGTCCTTCACAAGCTCAGGATCACCACCTGGGCCTCAGTCTACTCATCGATGTCAACGTCTACGAAGAACCCATCAGAAGGGGTTGTAGCATCTTCTGTAAAATGTAAATTAAAGCAACATGAGTACAAAGGTACTCAACAAGACTTACATCAGATCCTACATACATGCACATTATCAAGAAGGGTTGGTGGGGTTATTGCAGCAAGCCAGCTTTGACTCTTGGCTAAACTATCCTATGAGACTCCAACATGAAATGGTTTTGCGCACTCGAGTCCACTACTCGCCACTTTAATACACCACCGAGGATCCACCTCCGTCATCCTACGGAAGAGCCATCCTCGGCACTCACGCTTATCTTGAGGCTTTTAGTAGTATCCATTTACTTGCCTATGAACTGTATAGGCAACCAAGTAGTCCTTTACCGCGGACGCGGCTATTCGAATAGATGATGTTTACCCTGCAGGGGTGTACTTCTTCATACACGCTCTCACCACTTACCATCGTTTACACGACATGTACTCGGCAACCTTCAAGCGGAAGCCCAACGTGGGTGTTGGCCGCGACCTACCTAAACACCTAAGTCTCTAATCCAGGTTTATCGCCTATTCAGGTTCCATCCGCAGGGAGTCCGGCCGAGGTTTCCACATACGGCCCCGAACGATGTGTGCAGGGTTCCCGAGATACCTAACGGGCATCCGGTACACCGTGCCACGTACCTACCGCATCACAGCCCATCCCGCGGGTTAGCGCTGTCCACGGCCTCCAGTAGGCTACAAACACCAGAAACTACTTGCAACTCCTGGACAGAGGACTATGGTGAATAATAAGCCGAGAGGGTCCATTGGTTTCGGGCCCAGTGCATGGTAGTAGCTGATTCTTAAATCACACATACAGATCTCAGTGCTTAAGGACGGCTTCAATGAAACAACCCACCATGTACTACTACATGGCCTCTCATCGATACCTTTACCAAATCATGTTCAACACATTACTCTCATACCCACATGATCATTTCACTCTAGCCTATCACCCAGATGAACCAGACCTGACACGACTCTAAGCATAGCAGGCATAGCAAGGTAGGAACAACACATACATATGGCTCAATCAACTCCTACACATGCTAGTGGGTTTCATCTAGTTACTGTGGCAATGACATGTCATGTAGAGGAAATGGGTTCAACTACTGCAGCACATAGCAGTTTGAAATGCGTTGTCTTAATGCAGCATTAGAGAGCAGAGGCGAGAACATGGGATTGTATCGATATGATCAAATGGTTGGTTGCTTCCCTGATGGGTCGGTGCACTAATATTGTTCTTCGTTGGGGTAAACGTGGTACTCCTCGGGGACAGAACCTGCCGCAGAGAGCACCCATACACAAACATCACCAAACAATATGCAACAATGTGATGCATGCATGAGACATGGCAAAATGAGTGTATTGGGCTAATGCAACTAAGACCAGACGGGTTTGAACTATTTTGAACCAAAGATTCAAGTTTCAAACTCATAAATGGCCCTTTTAAGTGCTTTATCTTGTTCTGCACTAAACATCAGGTTAGCTTGCTTAAACATGCATGAAACCAATACAGATGGATAGATTGGATTTTTCTGATCATTTTTCATATATAACACTTTGCATTTGGAGCTACGGATTAATTTCTATGATTTTTTGAAGTTTGTGGTATTTTCTGGAATTTCCTGTGTAATAATAATTCCAGTAAATAACTTACTGTGTCAGCATTACATCAGGATGATGTCAGTGGTCAACGGAGCTGGTCCAGGTCAAACTGAACAGTGTGTCCCGCGTGTTAGTAGTTATTTAAACTAACTAAATTTAGTTAGTGCTAATCTAAGTTAGTTAGCGGAGCGGGCCCCACTTGTCATAGACTCAGGGGGAGTCAACCTGGGCCCACCCAGTCAAGTCAATGGGGTCAAACCCGCCGGCGTTTAGCTGCCGGCGAGGCCAGACGCGGCGGAGAGGGTGCATTAGTGCGTTCCGGCGACCAAATGAGCGGCGGAGGGGTCTATGCGTAGCTGGGAGCAAGGCACAGCTCTTGGTCATGGTGGTTGAGCTCGGGGTGGCCGGAAACGTCGCCGGCGACGACCTTGGCGGTCGCCGGAGTTCGGGTGAGGATGAACCCGAGGCTACAGGACACGGCGAGGCTCGTGGTGAGGTGTGTTGGGCTCCTGGGGATGCAGTGAGTGTGTTGGACACGGTGGTGTGGTCGGTGGTTGGCCGGAGACACGTCGGAGGCGAGCTCGGCGGCGGCACGTGCGGTGAAGCTTTGTGTGCTTGCTGTGGTGCACAAGAGCGAGAAAGGGAAGGGGGAGAAGGTAGTTGGGCTCATGGCGGTCTCAAGGAAGCAGACGGCGCGGTCGGTGACGAGCTGGTGCGGCGGCGACGGCGAAGGGGATCTCTGGCGGTGGCGGGGTCGGACGAGGTTGGTGCAGAGGCCTCGAGACAAGCGAGCGCTCGGGGCTCGGCTAGCTCGAAGTAGAGGAGGGCGGCGGAGCTCCTGGACACGGTGGCGCGGTGCAGGGACGACGGAGGGCGCGGGCTTCACGGCGGTGCGGGCGCGGCAGCGTCGGCCATGGTGAGGGAGAGCGAGGGAGAGAGGCAGGAGAGCGAGTGAGGTGTCCAGCGGGTTCAGGGCGCGACGTGGAGGTCATACCGACTAGCAGGGCGGCGAGGGGAGGAAGCAGGGCGGCGGGCAGCTGCATGGCGCGCGCTGGAGCCGCCGTCGAGCACCTGCCTGCCTGCCTGGCCAAGTCAAGCCGCTCGCTGGAGCGGCTGCTGGGCTGGGCCGGCTAGGTGGGCCGGCTGGTGGGCTGCCAGGTTAGTTCCCTCTCTCTCTTTTTATTTAGGTTTTCTATTTCTTCTGTAACTTTGTGGACTTTCTAAAAATACCTAAGCAACTCCAAAAATCCCCAAACTGCTCATGCCAACTGTTTATAAAATAAACAACATGGAACATTTTAGTTTAGGATTATTTGGACATTTAAAATATTTTATTAATTTTAAATGTCCAAATTCAAATACTTATGATTTAATTCAAAGACCTTAGGATGACCTAGAAAATTGTGCACCACTTTTGGCAGAGGTTCTGAACCAAAAAAAATGATGGACATTTTAGAAGGGCATTTCAGGTTCATTGAAAATATTTTTAGTAAACCCTAGTTGGATTCAGAGGGGGCTGGGGGTTCTGTCATCCCCATTTCAAGTTTCTGTTGAATGGAATAGACATGATGCAACACTCTAATGCATGAACTAGCTAGGGTGTGACAACTCACCCCCACTCAAAAGAATCTTGTCCAGAGATTTAGGTTCCTCTCGGAAGAAGGCGGCATACTCAAGTCGAAGACGATCTTCCCTTTCCCAAGTTGCTTCCTTATCAGAATGGTGCGACCATTGAACCTTGAGAAACTTGATATTATGACGTCGAGTGGTACGCTCGGCTTGATCGAGGATATGAACGGGGGTACTCTCGATACGTGAGATTATCTTGAAGATCAAGCATTTCGTGGTCCACTCCACAGATAGGATCCGAGAAGAAACACCTGAGTTGAGAAACGTGGAAGACATCGTGGACTCTGGAGAGATGCGGAGGTAGTTCCAATTGGTAGGCAACTTCTCCTCGTTTAGCGAGAATGCGAAAGGGTCCAATGTAGCGAGGAGCCAATTCGCCTTCGATACCGAAATGATGGGTTCCCTTCAGAGGAGTAACCCGAAGGTAAGCCTTCTCGTCAACCTCAAAAGTCATAGCCTTATGTTTTCAGTCATATTGACTCTTTTGACGATATTGGGCTGTTTTCAACTTTTCACGAACGATGCGAACTTGCTCTTCTGCTTCTTGGATCATATCCGGGCCAAAGAATTGTTTCCCCGGTTTCTGACCAGTTAAGAGGCGTTCGACACCTTTGTCCATAGAGAACTTCAAAAGGGGCTTTACCCAAGCTAAATTGATAGCTGTTGTTATAAGCAAATTCGGCAAATGGAAGGCATTTCTCCCAATCCATTCCGAATGAGATAACAGAAGCTCGAAGCATGTCCTCTAGGATCTGGTTGATGCGTTCTACTTGACCACTTGATTGAGGGTGAAAGGCAGTGCTAAAGGAAAGGCGGGTTCCCATAGCATTTTGGAAACTTTCCCAAAATCGAGAGGTGAAGAGACTTCCTCGATCCGAGTTAATTTCCAGTGGAACACCATGGAGGGACTCTCTTCGGGAGATATACAAGTCTGCTAGTTGACTAGCGGTTATATTCTCGCGAACAGGTAGGAAATGGGCCACTTTGGAAAGACGATCGATAACGACGAAGATAGCATTATTCCCCTTTTTGGTCCTGGGAAACCCAGTGATGAAATCCATACCAATTTTATCCCATTTCCATTCAGGAATAGCTAAGGGTTGAAGGGTGCCAGCAGGCCGTTGATGCTCTGCTTTTACACGACGATAGATGTCGTAGTTAGCAATATATTGAGCAATTTCTCTCTTCATCCTAGTCCACCAGAACCTCTGGCGTAGGTCCTGATACATCTTAGTGCTACCGGGATGAATGGTGAGAGGAGATTCATGAGCTTCCTTAAGGATCAATCGCCTCAGGTTTCGCACTTTGGGAACCACTAGACGGTTCCCGAAGTATACGACTCCTTGATCATCAATGGAGAAACAATTTGCAACTCCTTTCTTGATGTTTCTTTTGATACGGAAAATCCCCGGATCTACCTTCTGAGCTTTGATGATCTGATCCGTAAGGGTAGGTTTCGCCACCAAGGTGGAAAGGAATCCTTGAGGAACAATGTGAAGGTTAAGCTTCCGAAATTCCTCATGGAGAAGTGGTTGACTTTGTTGCAACATTAGATTGTTGCAATAAGATTTACGACTTAGCGCATCAGCCATGACATTGGCTTTTCCTGGGGTGTAAGTTATCCCTAAGTCGAAATATGTCATCAACTTGACCCAACGTCTTTGCCTGAGATTCAAATCCGGTTGGCTGAATATGTACTTCAGACTTTGGTGATCAGTGAAGATTTCGCAACGATTACCGAGGAGGTAATGTCGCCAGGTTTTAAGTGCATGGACTACAGCTGCAAGCTCCAGATCATGAGTAGGATAATTTTCCTCATATGGGTGCAATTGCCGTGAAGCATAAGCAATTACGTGACGATCTTGCATAAGAATGCAACCTAGTCCTTGTCGCGAGGCGTCGCAATAGATAACAAAGTCCTTAGAGAAATCTGGTGGCACCAATACGGGAGCAGATGTCAGGCGTCTTTTCAGTTCCTGAAAGCTGTGCTCACATTGTGGGGTCCACTCGAACTTTTTATCTTTCTTGAGGAGTTCAGTTAGAGGTTTAGCAACTTTGGAGAAGTTCTCGACAAAGCGGCGACAATAGCTCGCTAAGCCAAGGAAACTCCGAACTTGCTTAACCGATTCAGGTGGAGTCCAATTAAGGACGGCTTGAACTCGCTCGGGATTGACAGCAATACCCTTACCAGAAATTACATGTCCTAGATAGGTCACTTCTGGCAACCAAAATTCGCATTTAGAAAATTTGGCATAAAGGCGATGCTCTCGAAGTTTCATCAACACTAGCCTTAGATGCTCGGCATGTTCTTCCTCGTTCTTGGAGTAGATGAGTATATCATCGAGGTAAACCACGATGAATTTATCCAAATTCTCCGTGAAGATTGAGTTCATTAACCGAGAGAAGGTGGCTGGAGCGTTGGTTAAACCGAAAGACATGACGGTGTACTCGTATTGGCCGTAACGAGTAACAAAGGCTGTTTTGGGAATGTACCCATTCCTGATTTTGATTTGATGGTAGCCCAACCTCAAATCCATTTTGGAGAAGACTGAGGATCCAGCGAGCTAATCATACAGATCATTGATCCTGGGGAGCGGATACTTGTTCTTGATTGTGACCAGGTTGACTGGTCGATAATCTACAACCATCTGGTCCGTACCATCCTTCTTCTTGACGAAGAGGACGGGGCAAGTCCATGGAGATTAACTAGGACGGATGAAACCCCTTTTCAAGGACTCATCGAGTTGTTTCTTAAGCTCGGCTAGTTCTAATGGTGCCATCTTATAGGGTCTTCTAGAAATTGGAACAGTTCCTGGAATGAGATCTATCACGAACTCGACATCTCTGTCAGGTGGAACACCTAGCAATTCTTCTGGAAAGACATCCGGAAAATCACGGACTACCGGAATGTCTTCGAGGTCTGGCAAAGGACTGGCATTAAGAGAATATAGTTGTCGCTTGGCTACTCGGGTCAAGACATTGACTATCTTTCCCGAAGGATGTGTGAGTGGAACAGTCCTAGAGAAACAATCAATCTTGGGATGATGGGCTGACATCCAGTCCATACCCAAGATGGTATTAATATCCGAAGACTTGAGAGCTATCAATGACGCGAGAAAAACAAGTCTGTCGACTTGAATTTCATTCCCATGGCTTACTCTAGAAGTTTGCCATTTGGATCCCGGGGTTTGAATTACCATGGAGGTGGGCATCTCACAGAATGTGGTGTTATGCAGTCGAGCATAGCTCTCGGATATAAATGAATGAGATGCTCCAGTATCAAAAAGAATAGATGCCAGGTGGCAATTAACAAGGAGCGTACCGAGAACGACGTTGGGATCCTCCTGAGCCTCTTCAGCAGAGATACAGTTGACATGGCCACGTGCAGTGGTGGCCGGCTTGGCGTAGAACACTTTCCCTGTCGGCTTGCCACGGCCAACAACTTTTTCAGACTGGTTGGGGTTGGTCTGGGGACACTCGCGCATATAGTGGCCCGATTCCGCACACTTGAAGGACGTCACGGAACTAGTGCGTGGAGGAGCATTGTTGGTTGGCCCACCATAGGGCTTAGCTGGTGCATACTGTTGAGCTGGGCGAGGGCCTGATAGGATGGCCTCGGTGTCAACTTGGGTGGTAGGGCAGTGTTAGGCACCCACACCCGGCGCTTCTGAGGACCAGCACCGGATGAGGAACCCATGTCACGGCCATGCTTGCGTGTTGCTTCGTAATCAGTCTGACCAGACTCAGCACTGATGGCCTTGTTTACAAGCTTTTGAAAAGATGTGCACTCATGCAGACGGAGGTCACGGTGACGCTCAGGGTTAAGTCCCTTGCGGAACCTTGCCTACTTCTTGGCATCGGTGGAAACTTCCTCAGTTGCATAACGTGCTAGGTTACCGAACTCCCTGCTGTATGCATCCATAGAGAGTCTACCTTGAGTGAAACTGCAGAACTCCTCACGTTTACGGTCCATAAGACCCTCCGGAATGTGATGTTCATGGAAAGCCTCGCTGAATTCAGCCCAAGTAGTGACCTGGCCCGCTGGGCGCATGGCTCCATAGTTCTCCCACCAGAGACTGGCGGGGCCTTTGAGATGATATGCAGCAAATGTGACCTTATCAGCCTCAGCTACGAGTGCAGAGCGTAGCTTGTGAGTAATACTGTGAAGCCAGTCATCAGCGTCGAGAGGCTCGACGGAGTGGTGGAAGGTGGGTGGATGTAACTTGATGAAGTCACTGAGCGACACCAAGTTATTCCTCTGATGATGTGCTGTGTTCTGCTCGATGCGCTCCAACAAACGGTTGGTCTCCCGCTTGTTTCTCTCAGCCTCCAGCATAACCTCGGCCAGAGAAGGAGGGTGAGGCAGGTTTGCATTCCTGACTTCACTGCCTTCGGCCTGCTCTGGGGGAGCAGGGTGGTTGCGTGTGTTGACCATCCTAGGAAAACAAGACAATAGTTTAGTCCAGAATGATGAGATTCTGACGTAGAAATGCAGAATGTAAGGAATAACTCGGAATGCAAGATGATCATCCGTATGACATGGTAAATACAGAAACTGCTACATTTATTCCATCATCATACACACCATACAAGGTTTAGTACAAGACCAAACGGAGTACAACCGCGGTGAAAGGAAGATTACATCTCATCGGAGGCATCCCAAGCTCCTATACATTATTTTTCTACACCTCCGGAAAGTGGTACACACTAAGTCAAATCCCACGAGTCACGCAGGACGGTGGACGATATAACTATTACATTACTAGTGATACTACTACTAACTCGGACAGCTCTGTAGTTGTCCTCGTAGAAGTCACCTCCATAGCCTGGAAGCTTAACGTGATCATCCGGAAACAGAGGGTCCCGTGGAGCTTGTGGACCATAGGGGCTAGGATGAGGTCTTGGACCAACAAACGGTGGCCTACAGGGACCACGGGGTGGGGTGATGCCTCCCACGTCACGCCAATCCACCATGTCTGGTAGAGCAGATCTCACAGGGTACAGATACCTCATATCCATATATCCAGCTTGCACAGCTGGTGCAAACCGAGTGAAAGTGGCCCAATGATCAGCACGGGTGTTGAAAAGCTCCAGTCTCAAGGCCCGATTTTCACGGTCCTTGTCCTCAAGCAACTGTGTAGTGGTGCGGGTTAGTGAGTCCTCCTGAGTGGAGTCAGCATAGATAGCCTGGACATACCCTTGTGCTCCCGGGAGTGAAGCTGGCATATATCCGAAGTTGGTGTTCCGAAGCAAGCCAGTCCTGACTCGCATGATGATCATCATAGAGTAGGCAGCATCCTGCACAGCCATCTCAATAGTAACCCCGAGTCCATAGGAGCAGTGGAGGGGCTCGGTAGATCCAGGATAAGAAGGAAATATCCTGACAGTGCAGAAATATTGGATTTGATTAAAGTCTCGAAATTGCTCTTCGACCGCGTACTCGGGATACCAGCAGTATCCAGCCTCGGTCATTACCCGGACCAACATGGCAGTATGGACGGGTACATCTAGGCATCGAGTCAGGCGAACCACTTGATTCTGAGGACGGGAAGCCATCTGGAACATGATATAATACAAAGGCATTAGAATTTCTAGCAGAATTTGGACAGCATAACGGCTGTAAATGCTCAAAAGGATTTTGAGACATTTTGCAAAGAATTGCATAGACACTCAACAACATCATATCAAGGTTCTGGGTCCATCTTAGCAACATAATGGGGTAGTAGAACTGAACTAGGCTTGTAACCATCAAACCTATAAGGTACTACTGATTAGTAACACGTGAACCTGATAGAGAGAAGAGATCCTAATCCTTAAATCCCGGTGGAAGAATGGACTGACTCAGATCAGAATGCCATGAGGTAAAGGAGTAAAAAGAGCCTTACGTTCCATCCCACAATCAATTCCCCTACATATAACTAAAGCATTTCGAGACTCAACATCGACCAGTTTGGCTTGGAGAACCTACAGGCAGTCCGGCTCGGATGCCAACGCTGTCAGGACCCCGACTCAATGCCACATCGATCTAGCATGTAACACCTCATATCACTTTGCGGCCTCACGCACAATATTCCCACGGGTGTTGCCTTACCTTTGCCCGGCACCGTTTGCGCCTTTTGGCACACGTATATGATAGTGTCGCTAGCATCCATATGGTAAGGAGCCGGGCCTGACATGGCTAGTCGTAAACCCAAAGTGGCACAGACTTACAGGGACAGGCATCCATGACCCAGCATCGAACGTGTCGATCATCAGCGAGCGAATCCAGGCTATAGCACTGGGCTAGCAGGACTCCGGTAAACCGGGCTGTAGCGGGCTAACAGGACTCCGGTATCCATCGCGTGACATTTCCCCGAAGGGACAGACATAAGAACAAAGAAGGACATATGTCGGCCAGCCTAAGTGTTCCGGAGCAGTAGCAAGCTACCATGGCTCAGTGGAAGCACTAGGAGATATTTCCCGGTAAGAGAGGCTACTAAGGATAAACAACTAGATAGTCAGATCCCACACATACCAAGCATTTCAATCATACACACAATATGCTCGATATGTGCAAATACAACAATGCATCACAACATGACTCTACAACACAAGTACTTTATTTAAAGGCTCAGAGAGCCATACATACCATACACACAAGTACGGGTCACATGACCCAGCATTCAAGTCATACACACATACAAGCCAACAGCAGAAGTGACATGTCTGAGTACAGACATCTAGTAAAATAAAAGAGGCTTGGATAAGCCTGGCTATACTACATGGTCCTTCACAAGCTCAGGATCACCACCTGGGCCTCAGTCTACTCATCGATGTCAACGTCTACGAAGAACCCGTCAGAAGGGGTTGTAGCATCTTCTGTAAAATGTAAATTAAAGCAAGACTTACATCGGATCCTACATACATGCACATTATCAAGAAGGGTTGGTGGGGTTATTGCAGCAAGCCAGCTTTGACTCTTGGCTAAACTATCCTACGAGACTCCAACTTGAAATGGTTTTGCGCACACGAGTCCACTACTCGCCACTTCAATACACCACCGAGGATCCACCTCCGTCATCCTACGGAAGAGCCATCCTCGGCACTCACGCTTATCTTGAGGCTTTTAGTAGTATCCACTTACTTGTCTATGAACTGTATAGGCAACCAAGTAGTCCTTTACCGCGGACGCGGCTATTCGAATAGATGATGTTAACACTGCAGGCGTGTACTTCTTCATACATGCTCTCACCACTTACCGCCATTTACACGACATGTACTCGGCAACCTTCAAATGGAAGCCCAACGTGGGTGTCGGCCACGACCTACCTAAACACCTAAGTCTCTAATCCAGGTTTATCGCCTATTCAGGTTCCATCCGCAGGGAGTCCGGCCGAGGTTTCCACATACGGCCCCGAACGATGTGTGCAGGGTTCCCGAGATACCTAACGGGCATCCGGTACACCATGCCATGTACCCACCGCATCACAGCCCACTCCGCGGGTCAGCGCTGTCCACGGCCTCCAATAGGCTACAAACACCAGAAACTACTTGCAACTCCTGGACAGAGGACTAGGGTGAATAAGAAGCCGAGAGGGTCCATTGGTTTCGGGCCCAATGCATGGTAGTAGCTGATTCTTAAATCACACATACAGATCTTAGTGCTTAAGGACGGCTTCAATGAAACAACCCACCATGTACTCCTACATGGCCTCTCATCGATACCTTTACCAAATCGTGTTCAACACATTACTCTCATACCCACATGATCATTTCACTCTAGCCCATCACCCAGATGAACCAGACCTGACACGACTCTAAGGATAGCAGGCATAGCAAGGTAGGAACAACACATACATATGGCTCAATCAACTCCTACACATGCTAGTGGGTTTCATCTAGTTACTGTGGCAATGACAGGTCATGCAGAGGAAATGGGTTCAACTACCACAGCACACAGCAGTTTGAAATGCGTTGTCTTAATGTAGTAAAAGAGAGCAGAGGCGATAACATGGGATTGTATCGATATGATCAAATGGTTGGTTGCTTGCCTGATGGGTCGGTGCACTGATATTGTTCTTCGTTGGGGTAAACGTGGTACTCCTCGGGGACAAAACCTGCGGCAGAGAGCACCGATACACAAACATCACCAAACAATATGCAACAATATGATGCATGCATGAGACATGGAAAAATGAGTGTATTGGGCTAATGCAACTAAGACCAGATGGGTTTGAACTATTTTGAACCAAAGATTCAATTTCAAACTCATAAATGGCCCTTTTAAGTGCTTTATCTTGTTCTGCACTAAACATCAGGTTAGCTTGCTTAAACATGCATAAAACCAGTACAGATGGATAGATTGGATTTTTCTGATCATTTTTCATATATAACACTTTGCATTTGGAGCTACAGATTAATTTCTATGATTTTTGAAGTTTGTGGTATTTTCTGGAATTTCCTGTGTAATAATAATTCCAGTAAATAACTTACTGCGTCAGCATTACGTCAGGATGACGTCAGTGGTCAACGGCGCTGGTCCAGGTCAAATTGACCAGTGGGTCCCGCGTGTCAGTAGTTATTTAAACTAACTAAATTTAGTTAGTGCTAATCTAAGTTAGTTAGCGGAGCGGGCCCCACTTGTCATAGACTCAGGGGGAGTCAACCTGGGCCCACCCAGTCAAGTCAACGGGGTCAAACCCGCCGGCGTTTAGCCACCGGCGAGGCCAGACGCGGCGGAGAGGGTGCATTAGTGCGTTCCGGCGACCAAATGAGCGGCGGAGGGCGTCTATGCATAGCTGGGAGCAAGCCGCAGCTCTTGGTGGTGGTGGTTGAGCTCGGGGTGGCCGGAAACGTCACCGGCGACGACCTTGGCGGTCGCTGGAGTTCGGGTGAGGATGAACCCGAGGCTACGGGACACGGCGAGGCTCGTGGTGAGGTGCGTTGGGCTCCTGGGGATGCAGTGAGTGTGTTGGACACGGTGGTGTGGCCGGTGGTTGGCCGGAGACACGTCGGTGACGAGCTCAGCGGCGGCGCGTGTAGTGAAGCTTCGTGTGCTCACTGTGGTGCACGAGAGCGAGAAAGGGAAGGGGGAGAAGGTAGCTGAGCTCACGGCGGTCTCGAGGAAGCAGATGGCGCGGTCGTGGACGAGCTAGTGCGGCGGCGACGGCGAAGGGGATCTCTGGCGGTGGCGGGGTCGGACGAGGTTGGTGCAGAGGCCTCGAGACAAGTGAGCGCTCGGGGCTCGGCTAGCTCGAAGTAGAGGAGGGCAGCGGAGCTCCTGGACACGGTGGCGCGGCGCAGGGACGACGGAGAGCGCGGGCTTCACGGCGGTGCGGGCGCGGCAGCATCGGCCATGGTGCGGGAGAGCGAGGGAGAGAGGCAGGAGAGCGAGTGAGGTGTCCAGCGGGTTCGGGGCGCGACGTGGAGGTCATGCCGACCAGCAGGGCGGCGAGGGGAGGAAGCAGGGCGGCGGGCAGCTGCATGGCGCGCGCTGGAGCCGCTGTCAAGCACCTGCCTGCCTGCCTGGCCAAGTCAAGCAGCTCGCTGGAGCGGCTGCTGGGCTGGGCCGGCTGGTGGGCTGCCAGGTTAGTTCCCTCTCTCTCTTTTTATTTAGGTTTTCTATTTCTTCTGTAACTTTGTGGACTTTCTAAAAATAGCTAAGCAACTCCAAAAATCCCCAAACTACTCATGCCCACTGTTTATAAAATAAACAACATGGAACATTTTAGTTTAGGATTATTTGGACATTTAAAATATTTTATAAATTTTAAATGTCCAAATTCAAATACTTATGATTTAATTCAAAGACCTTAGTATGACCTAGAAAATTGTGCACCACTTTTGGCAGAGGTTCTGAACCAAAAAAAATGATGGACATTTTAGAAGGGCATTTCAGGTTCATTGAAAATATTTTTAGTAAACCCTAGTTGGATTCAGAGGGGGCTGGGGGTTCTGTCATCCCCATTTCAAGTTTCTGTTGAATGGAATAGACATGATGCAACACTCTAATGCATGAACTAGCTAGAGTGTGAGACATGCATCCACGAATAAAATCTAACGGTTGAATAATCACCGCTTGCATGCATCTACGGGCAAAATCTATAGGTTGAAAAATCGATTGCATTTCAAGAAAACAGTATGAGCTGTAGAACCGAAAATGCTAGACCTACGAAAAAGGTCTATGAAAACCTACGTAACTTCCCATCCCTAACCAATAAATCCCCCCTGATTTCAACTGGTGGGCCCCTCTTCCCTAATTCCATCCAATCAAATGATGCCGCTTAATCATTTACGTTAATTACGTAAGATCTGCTACGTAGGTGTAGCATTGCTCCTGTAGAAGATGCAGGAAAATGGTTTTCTTTCTATCAATATGGTGACGTTTGAAAAGCAGTCTCACTTCTTAAGAAGAAAATAGTTGCATGTACAAGCACAAAGATGACATGCATCTCCGTGCAATATTCAAGGTCGAAAAATCGTTTGTGTTTTAAGTAAAGAAACATATGCCTATGTTGTAAAAAACGCGAGAAATCTAGACAGCCCAAATTAGTTTGTTGGTGCATTAAAACCTCTTCAATATCTATGGGCTAATGCCTTTCTATAATCTGAATGAGACTGCTCTCGCTGTCCAATGTGAAAAACATGGACACACAGGCAATGCACGCAGATGTGTTTTTTTCTATTTTAGCTTCTGATTTCAATCTTTCATATCTTTTAAACGAAAAGTCCAAATTAAGTTGTGTTTTCATATTCGTGTTTCTTGTGACGAGGGATTCAAATAAGATTCATTTTGAAACATTTTGAAGAGTTTACAAAAATTCTGTCATGTTTTAACTTTTGAAATTAGTACGAGCGACCGACAAAATCACAACTTTAGTATCGGCGACCGGAAAAAAAATCGCTTAAAGTTTCAGAGCGACCCAGATAATCGTAAGTTTCAAGATTAAAACTTACTATACCCTCGTGTAGGATCCAACTACTATGCGGATCACGAGGCAATTGAGGGGCCGAGCAGTGCTGGGCAGGTGCGTGGAATTTCCATATGCTAGGAAGATGGTTGTGAAGAATAATATGCTAGGAATATATATGGTTGAGAAGTTGACACGCACGGTCTCATACGTACTATCATCGCTCGTGTACCGATGGATATTTATTTGATCTGGGTGTGCAGTGCTGTGATGTTACGTATTTCTCCCTTGATGTTGTAATGGAAGATCGTGAGTGAAAAGAAATGCTGGAAGGCTGCAAGATCGTGAGTGAAAAGAAACGTTTGAAGGCATGCAAAGCCCTTGCCTAAAATCCCCCACCATTTCTCTTCCCTCTCGCTATCCCCATCGGCCATCGCACATCTGTGCACGCGTGTACACTACACGGGATACCCAACAGTATGATAGTCGGGTGTTGTCTCAAGCGTCACAGATTGCTATATAAAAGGAAACAATTTCTTAACTTCCATTCCATCATCATGCTGTCAACATCCCTGTCTTGCGAACTGTGACCACAAGGATACTCGCAACAGTCATCGTCGGATTTGCTACATAAAGGAAAAATGGCTTTCCGCTGTACACAAAGCGGTGTCTCAGACCCTGTTTGGTTCATAAGTCCTAGGACTTTTTCTACTTCTAATTAAAAAGTCCCTAAAAAGTCCCTCCCTGCTTGTTTCCAGGGACTAAAAAGTCTCTTGTCCCTCCCTAGAGATTATTAAATGACCATGTTACCCCTAGTATGCAGAAAAATAACAATCAAACAACACCATGGGGCGGCGGGGCAATGGGTGCAGTGCAGAGAGGGGCATTGTTGAAAAAGTCAAAAAAAGACTCTCCTTGAGAGTTTTCTTCACTTAGTCCCAAAAAGCAACTTTTAGTCCCTAGTAGTCCCTCCTGTTTCGTTAAAAAGTCTCTAAGAGGGACTTTTTTTAGTCCCTACACCAAAAAATTCCTGGAAACAAACACCCCCTCAGCCCAGTGATATATGTATCGTCCATCACTTCTCGTCGCTCTTTTGATTGTCACGGTACCATCTACCTTCACTAGTAGAAAAGGGGGCAATGGTCCAGGCCGGGTCAGCCCATTAGTCCCGGTTCAATCCAGAACCGGGACCAATGGGGGCATTGGACCCGGTTCGTGAGCCCCGGGGGCCGGCCGGGCCACGTGGGCCATTGGTCCCGGTTCAGCTGGACCTATTGGTTCCGGTTGGTGGGACGAACCGGGACCAATGCGCCTCGCTCCTGGCCCACCACCAATGGTCCCGGTTGGTGGAGTGAACCGGGACCAAAGGCTGCGCTTTAGTCCCGGTTCGTGGCACGAACAGGGACCAATTAGTTGCCTATATCTACCCCTCGCCCGCGAGCAGAGCACTCCCAGTGCTCTGTTTTTCGTGGCCGGCAAGGGAAGAGCTTTGTGGTGCTCTAGCTCACCTCCTATGCACACGAGGTGTTTGATGGAATGCCCGAGCCGCACTACTTAAGCTTTCTCCTCTCCAAGCTCCACCTCCAAGCTCCATTTTCCTTAATATTTGTCTAGGTTTAGCGGTCTGTCACGTCCCGTCCCCGTCTTCACCGCCGTCGATCGCCCGTGCCGATCTCGTCGCCGGCACCACCGTGGTGAGCCTCTTGTTCTTATCTTCTTTCTGAAAGGAAAAAAAATATTACTTGTATATTTATATAGATACTTGTATAATTTTCTTACTTTTATTATTGCATCTTATATAGTGCGATGGTTTTGGTATCCGCCCCCGTCGGCCCTCGTCCTGTCTATGATTCAGATGTGATATATATTATCTTTTCATAACTATTGGTTCATTTATTGATTATGACAATTATGCCGACCAACGTGACATAGATTTTATTTATCTAGGAGGTTGTTGAACCGGAAATTCCAACCGACCCTATTGTCGAGAGGTTAAATTTAGTTGAAGAAGAAAACAATTTGTTGAAGGAAAAAATTAGAAAAATTGAGGAGGAGAAGATGATATTGGAGTTGCATGTTGCGGATGTCGTCGATGATCACAAGATCAAGATGGATGCAGTGCGCTTGAAGATTAGAAAGATTAGAAAATATGCTATTCATACCGATGCTTGGTATCATTATGCCGTTGGATCAGTTGTTACATTGGTTGCGATTATGATCGCATTTGTTTTCGCATTCAAATGTTTTACATAGTTTCAGTGTATGGTTTAATTAATTTAGATGCTCTGCAGAGCTTTATGTTGTTAGATAAGAACTATGTATGTACTTTGGTTTTAATGTGATGATGAACTTCTATTAATTTGGTCACTTAATATCTATTCATGATGTTATGTAATGATTTTTGACACACTTAATTATATATAATGCACGCAGATGAACCGGCAATGGATGTACGGTTCAAGACACACCTCCGTGTACATTAAGGGCGTGCATTATTTTCTCGAAGTGGCTGAGGCAAACAAGCAGAATGGTTTTATGTGTTGTCCATGCCCTATATGTGGGAATACAAAGTCTTACTCGGACCGAAAAATCCTCCACACCCACCTGCTTTACAAGGGTTTCATGCCACACTATGATGTTTGGACGAGGCACGAAGAAATAGGGGTTATGATGGAAGACGGCGAAGAAGAAGAGTACGATGACAACTATGTGCCCCTGAATACGGTGATGCTACTGAAGATCAAGAGGAACCAGATGATGTGCACGATAATGCTGCAACGGGCGAAGCTGCTGAAGATCAAGAGGAACCAGACGATGTGCCCGATGATGATGATCTCCACCGGGTCATTGTCGATGCAAGGACGCAATGCGAAAGTCAAAAGGAGAAGCTGAAGTTCGATCGCATGTTAGAGGACCACAAAAAAGGGTTGTACCCCAATTGCGAAGATGGCAACACAAAGCTCGGTACCGTACTGGAATTGCTGCAGTGGAAGGCAGAGAATGTTGTGCCTGACAAAGGATTTGAGAAGCTACTGAAAATATTGAAGAAGAAGCTTCCAAAGGATAACGAATTGCCCAATAGTACATACGCGGCAAAGAAGGTCGTATGCCCTCTAGGATTGGAGGTGCAGAAGATACATGCATGCCCTAATGACTGCATCCTCTTCCACGATGCGTACAAGGATCTGAACGCATGCCCGGTATGCGGTGCATTACGGTATAAGATCAGACGAGATGACCCTGATGATGTTGACGGCGAGCCCCCCAGGAAGAGGGTTCCTGCGAACACATCAGGAGCAGTGCGACGACTGGATTACATGTGAACACATCAGGACTTTCAGCAGTTGGTTGGAAGCACGTATCAGAGGTGACAACACTGTTTGTGATGAGCTGTACTTGTTGTCCAAGGGACCATCTTTGACTGTATTGATTTGGAAAAGATACGAGATAAATGGGAATACATTTTACACGATTGACCAAGATCAAAAGAGCACCAACCAAAACAGCGGTGTCCGCTTTGATGCAACAACCGAGAGGGGAAAGGACACATATTATGGTTACATAGTGGACATATGGGAACTTGACTACGGAGTAGATTTTAAGGTCCCTTTGTTTAAGTGCAAATGGGTCAATCTATCAGGAGGCGGGGTACAGGAAGACCCACAGTACGGAATGACAAGAATGGATCTGAAAAATCTCGGGTACACTGACGAACCGTTCGTCCAAGCCAATGATGTGGCACAGGTTATCTATGTGAAGGACATGTCTACCAGACTGAGAAAGAGAAAATATAAGGAAGCGAATACATCATACGATGAGCCAAAGCGCCACATAGTTCTTTCAGGAAAAAGGGACATCGTGGGAGTGGAGGACAAGACAGACATGTCTGAAGATTATGAAAAGTTTCATGAAATTCCTCCCTTCAAAGTCAAGGCTGACCCCAGCATCCTGATAAACGATGAAGATTATCCATGGTTACGGTGCAATAAGCAAATGACACAAGCGAAGAAAAAGTGAAGACTTTCTCCCGCAACTATTATGATGATACCATGCCAACTTTGTAGCTGACGAGTATGATACCATTGTCCATTTTGTACATGCACATGCTATGTGGGTCAATTTATGATACCATGCCAACTTTCAACTTTTTTAGAGTTCATTTGAAATGCTTTAATGTCTTATGGTTCGGCCCTCGTAATAATTAAAAATAGCAACAATAAGTATTTTGTTGTAAGTAGAAACAAAATAAAATAAATAAAGCAAGAAAGAAAACAAAAAAACAAAAAAAGTAATTCAACTTTGAAAACTAACGGCACTAACAGAAAGTTTATAATTTTCCTAAAACTAAAAGCAAAAACAATTAAAAAATAAAGCAAAAAACAAAAGAAAATAAATAATCCAGAAAACAAAAGAAAAAAACAACAATAAGTATTTTGTTGTAAGTAGAAACAAAATAAAATAAATAAAGCAAGAAAGAAAAAAAAACAAAAAAATTG
>NC_041383.1:746793125-746793779 GCF_002162155.2 Triticum dicoccoides | reverse complement strand
CAAATTTGAAAACTAATGGCACTAACAGAAAGTTTATAATTTTCCTAAAACTAAAAGCAAAAACAATTAAAAAATAAAGCAAAAAACAAAAGAAAATAAATAATGCAGAAAACAAAAGAAAAAAACAACAATAAGTATTTTGTTGTAAGTAGAAACAAAATAAAATAAATAAAGCAAGAAAGAAAACAAAAAAACAAAAAAAGTGTTTTCAAATTTGAAAACTAATGGCACTAACAGAAAGTTTATAATTTTCCTTAAACTAAAAGCAAAAACAATTAAAAAATAAAGCAAAAAACAAAAGAAAATAAATAATGCAAAAAACAAAAGAAAAAAACTGGAAAAATAAATAAATATAGCAAAAATAAGTAAAGAAAACAAAAAATGCCTCCTACTGGGCCCCCACGGCCTGAATACGACTAGAAACCCTACTATGGGCCAGGATTCAGGCCCGCAGTAGGCCCAGAAGGCCCATCAGGCAAAGCAGTATCAAGTAGGCCCGAAAGCCTGCGGCGGAGAGGAGCTCGAGAGGGGTGCGGCAGTGGGGCTTATAAACCACTGCGCGTCCCTCTCAACTAGCGAGGTGGGACTAAACTTTGGCCCCGAGGCGGGCAGCACAAAGGCCTTTGGTCCCGGTTGGTGGCACCAACCGGGACT
>NC_041383.1:746791659-746792701 GCF_002162155.2 Triticum dicoccoides | reverse complement strand
CGCCGCCCCTGCCCTGCGCGGCCGTCGCGCCGCCCCTGCCCTGCGCGGCCGCCGCGGCGCCGCCCCGCCGCCCCTGCAATTTTTTGCATTTTTTTGTGTGTATATGTGTTTATATGTGTATATATATATGTGTACATGTTCATAGTATTTTTTTCATAAGTGTATTTTTTTTGTTCATTGCATTTTTTCATATATATAATGTATATATGTGTGTGGTAGCTATATATATGATGAATGGATGTGGCTATATATATGTATGTATGAATATAATGTTCATAGCATTTTTTTGTTTATATGTGTTTTTCATATATGTATTAATTTTTTATTTAGATTGTTAGTAGATATCAATTTTAGGTTAGTGCATTTTAGGTTAGTGTAGAGGAGAAATTTAAAGTAAAATAAGGAAAAGGAAGAAAAGAGGAAGAAAGTAAGAAGGAAGAAAGAAGAAGAAAAAGAATGAGAGAAAAAGGGAAAATAAGAAGATGAAGAAGAGGAGAGGAAGAAGAGGAGAAATAAATAAGAAGAGGAAAAAAGAAGAAAAAGAAGAGGAGAAGAAGAAAGGAATAGAGGAGAAGAAGAAAAAATAGAAAAAATTTCTATTTTTTGTTCTTCTCCTCTATTCCTTTCTTCTTCTCCTCTTTTTTTTTCTTCTTCTTCTTCCTTCTTCCTTCTTCCTCTTTTCTTCCTTTTCCTTAATTATTTTCCTTTGTCGTCGTTGTCGCGTCGTTGTCGATATAACCCCCTCGAGATAACTTCGACATGAGGGGCGGTCGATATATATACCCCCCCTCGGCCCTCTTGCTCAACCAAACTCTCGAGGACACCCAAACCCTAGAGAGAAAACGATGTTGGTCTCCTACCCCCTCCCGCCGCGCCCCTACCCGACAAATTAACTCTCTCGAGGCCACCCAAATTTACCAAGTTAAAAGAGCGTTGTCGTCAAGGCCACCCCAAACCTTTGAAGCGTTGTTGTGTCGAGGCAACCCCAAACCCTAGAGAAGCAGCGTCGAGGCCACTAACATGATTCCTTATTGTGATTAGC
>NC_041383.1:746770960-746790990 GCF_002162155.2 Triticum dicoccoides | reverse complement strand
ATCATGTTTGAATAATAATTGACATGTTGTAAATATTTGCAGAAACTATGGAGCACTGCCGAGACGAAGAAACATAAGCGATATTGAGGGACATAATCGCAAATGGAAGGGATGAAGTTGCGTCATTTCTCCTCGACACCGTTGGTCAGCTGGAAGAACAGGGTGAATAAGAGGGCTATGTTCATGATGGCTTCGGCCCATTAATGCCGGTACAAGAACAAGACTATGTTCATGATGGCTCCGGTGACACAATGGAGGTACAAGAAGGAGACCGTGCTGACTGCTCCGGTGACCGAACCGAGCCCGGCCAGGTATATATATATTAGTTAAGCCCGTGCTGACTAGTTAATTGATGCTTCCATTGTTTTGGTATATGTACACATATTAATTACTCTCGTCTTTCTTCCTTATAATTTCTAGCCCTCCGGATCAAGCACAACTTCGGTAAGGAGACGAGGCCCGAAGAAAAAGTTGAGCTCGGATGAAAAGTTTGAGATCATAGAAATCGCGCCCGATGGCGTACCGATTGAACCCATCCGGACAAGGAAGGCATTTTCTGCTCAGTGCGGGGTTCTTGTTAGGGAGAAGATCCCGATCAGCATCCAGCGATGGTATAAGCCTAAGGAGGAAGACCCTGAGGTGTCTTATGTCAATGATATGCAGAAGGAATATCTTTGGACTGAGCTGAAGGCAAATTTCACCCTACCGCCAGAGGAGGATCCGGAGAAGCCAGTTAAAGAGGAATTAATCAAGTCTTGTGCTCTTAAGAAGATGGCAACCCTAATGAGGAGGTGGAGAAAAGAGTTGAACCAGTTTGTCAAAAATAAAAAGACACCAGAATTCATCGGCAAATATGAGAAGATCAAAGATCACTAGCCCGCATTTGTGGCCCACAAGACATCGGAAAAGAGTAAGAAGATGTCGGAGACAAACAAGAAAAATCCTGCGAAGAAGACGCTTCACCATCGCACGGGGTCAGGTGGCTACCTGCAAGCCCGGCCTAAGTGGTCCAAGGCTGAGAATGATCTGCTTGAAAAAGGGATCGAACCAGAGAGAATGAGATGGCCAGACCGTTGCCGGACTTGGTTCTTCGGGTCTGGCGGAACCTTGGACCCTGTAACAGGGTTTTGCCAGTGGACGGGCGAGCAACTGGAAATACCAGTCAAGAACCTTCGACACTGTATCGATGCAGCGCAGCGAGGGACGTTCCTTCCAAACAAGGAGAAGGACGAGCTCACAATGGCCCTTGGGAATCCTGAGCACCCTGGACGAACACGAGGCACGCCAGGCTCCATTCCGTGGAAGGTTGGTTTTCCGGACGCAGGGGGTTACAAAACCCACGAGAGGAGGAAGAAACTGGAGCAGGACCAACTGCAGGCGCTGCACGAAAGGGTAATGGGGCTAGAGGATCGAGAAGAGGAACGAGAAGCTTCCCCCGAAGCTACCCCGAAGCTACCCCGCCATCTCAGCGGAGAAGCAGCATGGCTTCCACCGAGCTGCTTCAGCCGGAGCATGTCTTGACGGCTCCTGCCAGCTATCCCATGGATGGTATCACGGAGTCTCAAAATTGCCACATGATGGCGCGATGGATGAATTTGAAGGTCAAGGCGACTGTTGGCCAAGTTTATCCTAGTGGACCCAGCACAACTTATCACTGCCAGCCGATTCCAAAAGGATATGCTAAGGTGATGGTGGATGAAATAACGGAGGGATTTGAGGACCTCCTGCTTGACCACCCTGCCGGTGAAGGGGAGACTAGGCTGGGTTCTGCTCTGAAGACTCCATGCCTATGGAAGAAGGAGCTCATCAACATACTGAACTGGACGCCTCCGCCTCCTCCTCCTGCTCCGGCGAGTCAGGGCACTCCGCCTCCTCCACCGCCTCCTCCTCCGGCGAGTGACGATCAGGGCACGCATGGCGGCACTCCGCCTCCTTCTCTGGCGCATGGCGGCACTCCGCCTCCTTCTCCGCCTGCGTCGGCGCTCCCGAGTAGCCAGCAGCATCCTCCTTCTCCGCCTCGCCAGCAAGGACGGAAGAGACCCGCCGCCGCCCCGGCTGCTCCGGCGCGTCATACTCCTTCTCCTCCGCCTCGTAAGCAAGCACGAAAGAAGACAGACGCCGCAGCCGCTCCGTCTGCTCACGGCGTCTAGCAGCACAACCAGAGGCGGGAGGCAATACAAATACGGTCCATCATCTCTCAAGCCTCTAGAGAAGTTACCGTACGAGAGGTCCGAGGAGGAGAACGATACGATTGTGCGGACCCACGTGAAGGAGTTCTTTGAAGGGGTGAAAGCAAAGAGACATCCACCTCCGGAGGAGAAGGTAGATCCGGTGAAAGCAAAGCGCACTATCGATGCCCTGAGGAAACCACCAAAGTCTCCGCCGAGAACCAACTATGAGCGCATTACTGAACAGACATATCTCCAAGCCCAGCGGTCGGGAACTACTGTCAGTGCTAAAAGGTCAAAAGAACGAGCAAAGGGGAAAAAATTGCCCAGCTCGACGAACAAGCACAGCAATCGTGCCCCCCGCTCAATGTGTATAATGCTCCGGGGACGGTGGCCGGTTATGGCAATCTTGATGATTACCTGCCTGACGATGCACTTCCTGATTTCTTGGAAGTGGACGAACACAGATACGAGTACGGGAAGCCTCTCGTCAAAGATGAAAAATCTTTGACAACAATGATGCGAAGATTCCATATTTGGTACATGGAAACCTGCAGAGAGTCTAAGGGTAAGAATGCTTTGTATCTACATATTAAAGAGGAGCACGATCTCGTTGCAAATGATCTGTTGACTGTTCCATTTGAAGAGTTCTTCGCGTTCTTCAATCAAAAGGCCCTGGATAAACTAATGGTCTTTTGCTATTGTCTGTAAGTACTATTTCTGTCATTAAGTCTCTATATATAGCTCGGCTCTTTCATTTCATGTATTTATAATTAATTATCCTCAATATATTATGCAGATTGAAGATCGTCGAGTGCAAAAAACAAGAAATTTATGATATTGGGTTCATTAACACAAATATCATAGATGAATTTCTTGTTAAAAAGGACATCAAAGAGGCCGAGGACAACGTGCTATAATCATTGATAAAAAATCAAAACAAAGATACCATACTCTTTCCTTACAACGGCAAGTGAGTGTTACTGTCGTGTGCATATTCGGTTTCCCTTATTACTCGAGCGAGGTTATAGTAATGTAATTGATGAGTTATGCATGCGTGCGTAGGTACCACTATATTCTTCTAGAGATTAAGCTTGAGCGTGGACTAGTAACCGTCTTAGACTCGAGACAGAAAGATCCCAAATCCTATGCGGACATGACTGAAATGCTCAGTAAGTAAGTTCAATCGATCATTATCGCACCATATCGGCAACTTTTTGTTCATTTCCTGATATCTCAAGTAATAATAATTATTTTCTTTGTCTTGCAGGGTTTGGAAACAGTTCACCGCAGAAGTTCCGGGACTGCCAAAGGAGCTGCGATATACATACCCAAAAGTAAGTACTACTGGCTAGCTAGTTGCGCGCATCTCCCGTTGATTCTATAGCTATACTTTCATCAATGCCATTTATAATGCTTCATTATCAGTTTGATTGACCTCTATTTCTCGTAAAGTGCTTGTGACAGGAAGAAGGGAATGATTTCTGTGGATACTACGTGTGCGAGTTCATCCACAACGCGACTTTGAAAAACAAGCGGGGCTACTCTCAAAGACAATATGAAGTGCGTAAGCAATAATATTCACAATTTCATTTTATTACACCATCATTTCTGTTGAGCTTCATTCATATATATGTATTAATTAACCCCCTTCTTCAAATTAGACGTGGCAGATGTGGAATGAACTCCTAGAACCAGATCGCATGAAAGCAATTCAAGAGGAATTGGCGGGATTCTTTCTTGACCACGTCATCAATAAAGCTGGAGAATACCATGTGGAAATTGATTTCAATTGCTAGGGGATTGTAATTATAAGAGACCTTATACATATTGTACATGCATGTATGTAGCCAGTAGCGTCAGATACTTGTTGTTGGACCAATCTCTCGGAGAAGGAGAGAGGTCGATCGATCACTTCTCTCGGTATGCATGAACTTCTATACTGAATGGTTCTCTCGATCACTTATGTATATATAGTACGTAGAGTCGACCAAGCATGGACATAAGAGAGGACACTTCTCTCTATTAATTAGCTAGCTAACACAATATATGAAACACGTAAATTAACCCCCCAAAACCCCCAACCCCCCCCCCCCTCCTTTCAAAAAAAATAACAAAAACCCCAACCAATGGAATGCTGACGCGTGGATGCTTTTTGGTCCCAGTTGATGCCACCAACCGGGACCAAAGGACCCCTGACTGGGCTCGGCGCACAGGGCCACGTGGAGGCACATTGGTCCCGGTTCTTGTTTGAACCGGGACTAATGGGTGGAGGTATTAGTAACGGCCCATTAGTCCCGGTTCATGAACCGGGACTAAAGACCCTTACGAACCGGGACTATTAGGTGTGTTTCTACTAGTGCTTGCACTCCGTCCTAGAAATGTATACCTAAAACTAGTCAAAAATATATATGCTCAAAATAACTAAACTTTTTCTAAACCCAATGGCTCATTCCTTACCATAATTAAACAAAAAACTTTGCGTGAATGCCGGGTTTGAAAATGTGCAACCTTCTCCCCCCGTTCCCTAATATAAGACCTTTTAACTATTTTAAAATATTGAGTACATACATACTAAAATGATTGAACACACATAATAAAATGTGTCTACATACGTATGAATCAAGAAAAAGCTAAAAGGTCTTATATTAGAAAACGAAGGGAGTACTAAATTGCAGAACAACAAAAGTTGCATGCAATTTCAGGCTTCGTAATGTGCAGGTTACCCAATTTCACATTTTAAACATGTTACAAAAAAAGGTGCAAAATTGGGTTGTAGAAAGCACAACTGCATGATTGCACATTTTAAATCCCGAGGAGCAACTACCTAGCTAATAACTAAAATTAATTATACAGGTAACCGAAAGAAATAATCAAAGTCTTTGTAAGTATCTAATATTAATATGAAACGTCTTTGTTTTTACTTAACAAATGATTTCTAGTTTGTTGGCTGTTGTGAACTAGACGACAAGTGTCACGACTCACTAGCTCAAACCTTCTACAGTACGAAGCTTGCATGCATCTCCGTGCAAGATCCAGCGCTATTGAAAAGCACAGCGCTTGCATGCATCCATGGGCAAAATCCAACAGTCTGAGCTGTAGTACTTGCGAGAAAATGTTTTTTTTTCTACAGGCATAGAGCTTGCATATATGTATCCCTGTGTAGGATGATGCCGTTTGATAAGTCTCGCTTTTTAAGAAGCAAAGCAGTTGCATGCACAGGCACAAAGAGAGTATGCATCTCCGTGCAAAATTCAAGGTTGTAAAATCCAATTGGTCTCCATTTTTAAGTAAGGAAACATATGCCTGAATTGTAGAAAATGAAAACTAGACCCAAATTAGTTGGTTGGTATTGGTATATTAAAAATCTCTTCAATATATATATGGTCTAACTTCTTCCTAATAATCGGAATGAGAGAGCGCTCTCTGCACAACGTGAAAAACATGGGCTACACACATACGTGCAACATGAATAATATGCTAGGAATATATATGGTTGAGAAGTTGGCAGTTGGCACACACAGTCGCTCCTGTAAGGCTGGAAGTTAGTCTGATCTAGGAGTGCAGTGCTGTGACATTAGGTATTTCTCCCATGATGTTGTATTGACAGATATCGAGTGCATAAAAAAGTTCAAAGGCATGCAAAGCTAACCTGATGTCTACTATGTTTGTGGTCTATTTTTTTTGTTTCAGATTTTTTTTGTTCCTTGTTGGTGCGTTATTCGTGGGAACTTAGATGTGACGTCCTTAGAAAATATGTAGATGTGAATTAGACATACTGTTAATATAAATCTCCCACCGATACAGTTCCCTTCACACGCGTAGAAGCTACCCAACAACATGAGCTTATGGTCTCATCTCAATCGTCTCGGATTGCTATAAAAGGAAACAATTGATTAGCTTTCATTATACCATCGTTGTGCCAGCATC
The DNA here is from genome assembly GCF_002162155.2 of Triticum dicoccoides. Classification (NCBI taxonomy): domain Eukaryota; kingdom Viridiplantae; phylum Streptophyta; class Magnoliopsida; order Poales; family Poaceae; genus Triticum; species Triticum dicoccoides. The sequence goes on along the minus strand of NC_041383.1, from coordinate 746,784,892 downwards.
CTTGTCCCCAGAATCGTAACCACAATGATACTCGCAACTGCCGTCCTCGCAAACGTTGCACAATGGCTTGCCATTGCACACGAGATTGTGCCCCAATCCAATAATATCCGTCCAATGCATCTACTTCTTGTCATCGCTATTTTGATTGGCATGACTTCCATCTACCTTGCACTCCGTCCTAGAACCATATACCTTGTTGACTACGCTTGCTTCCGGCCAAACACCAATTTTAGATTCCCAAAGGCAACCTCTATCGAGCATGCACGTCTCTCGCCTTTGCTCGATGATTCTACTGTCAACTTCATAGCTAGTATTCATGAGCGCTCAGGCATGGGTGATCAAACATATTTCCCACCAGTAGTTATGCACATGGAGCCATATTGTGGGCTTGATGAAGCACACACCGAAGCAGAGTTGGTCGTCTTCTCGGTGATTGACGACCTTCTAGCCAAGACGTGCATCAATCTTGATGCGGTCGGTGTTCTTATCACCAACTGCAGCTTATTTTGTCCGGTACCATCCATCTCTGACATGATTGTAAATAGATACAAGTTACGAGGTGATCTCCGCGTCATGAACCTCTCTGGGATGGCATGCTCTGCATCCGTGACCGCAGTGGGGCTCGCGAGCAACATCCTGCGGTTCATGCCTTGGGGATCATACGCGTTGGTGGTGTCAACGGAGACCATTGGCCCATGCTACTATGTGGGAGACAAGCGTTCCATGCAGCTGAGTAACCTCTTGTTTCGTATGGGCGGTGTCGCCAAGCTTTTGTCGACTTCCAGGTCCAAGGCTCGGTTTCGGCTTGGGCATTTCACGCGAACGATCACGGCGGCAAGCAACACTGCCTACCGGTGTGTGTATCAAGAAGAAGATGAAAAGGGAAACCTGGGGATTGCACTCTCTAAAGACCTTATGGCCGTCGCTGGTGATGCACTCACGGCTAATATCACATCAACCGCACCTCTTGTCCTACCATCATCAGAGCTTTTCAAGTTTTGGCTCTTCTGCATGGCGAAAAATGTACTTCATTGGAGGAAGATCAGACCATACATCCCAAAGTTTTCTGTTGCATTTCACCATTTCTGTATCCACGTCGGTGGGCCGGCAGTTATCACCTCAGTACAACATGGCCTCGGTCTATCAGACAAGCATGTTGAGCCATCACGACTGACACTACATCGGTTTGGAAATCAGTCGACTTCATCAGTGTGGTATGAGTTGGCATACATCGAAGCTAAAGGTCGTATGAAGAAAGGCAACAAGGTGTGGATGATTGGCTTCGGTGCAGGATATGAATGCAACACCGTTGGGTGGATGTGTATACAGCCATCTTCTGGAGCGGATGGACCTTGGGCTAGCTGCATCCATCGTTACCCAGTGGATCTCTCCAACAAAGTTTAAACTAAGAGGTTAATCACATCAACATAATATTATACTACTACTACTACTACTACTACTACTACTACTACTACTACTACTACTACTACTACTACTACTACTACTCGACATCTAGAAGAGCAAATAGTATGATAATCTAATAAAAGGACGCCACTCCTCAACTCCATTGCCTAAAAGCCTCTGGCCGTGTTTAGAGAGGGCAGAATAGTCATATGTTGTGCACTTTAGAGATTATCCAAGCGAATGTTTTTCTCGAAGTCATTGTATCGGCTTTGCTAGTTGTAATGTACAAGTTGCTTGAGAACTCCCTATCTCTAATTCGATTTCTGAAAAAGTGCAATTTAAGAAAGTGTTAGTTGGTGAAAAACACAATATGCCATGTATATTTGGAATCTTGGATGGAGGGAGTGGCGCTGCGAGCGGATGTTGATGTGTGTGGCGAGCATGAGGACGCATACATGTTGTGTAGACTGGGTCGACTGACTTTTTTTTCTTGTGCAAAGGCCAAAGGTCATATATTAAGTACCACAGGTCCTTGCAAACACACTCATACAAAAAGATAAATTACAATAAAACTCGTGGGGGTGCCGAAGTCTTTGTCCTTCTGGATCCACCGGCGACAGGCCGAAGCTCGGTCCCGCTTTTGGGCCTCTACCTTAACCGAGTAAATTTTAATAAAGCCATGAACTTATAGAAGCAGCGGCCGAAAAGTCGTCGATGCCGATCATGAGGCGCCGGAGGCCGTGATTCTGCGAACCAAATCGCTGCCCTGGAGAAGGAAACGTTAATAAAGGCCTGTAGAAACTCTGAAGACCAGGAAAGCCGATTGAACCTAGGTAGATCCACCAGAAACCTAAACTGACTGGATCCCAGAAGACCCATCAAAGACACGGCTCCGCCTTGAGCATTGGCAGTAAGCACACCAACAGAACAGAAGTGGAGTAGGGAGAACATTATTCCTACAGTGGGACAATGTTGCCGCCTCGTCACCCCAAACCAAACATGAAGACTCCCTAAAGAAAACTTGAATAAGAAAATCGCCCATGTGCTACTCCCTCCGTTCCAAAATAGATGACCCATGTGCTAAAGTTAGTATAAGTTGAGTCATCTATTTTGGAACGGAGGGAGTACATGACAAGTTTGAGTATGATGTTGAGCTCGTCGCTGTCTAGGAACGTGCGCCAACACCCTCTTCTTGGGACCTAGACAGGCCGGGGCGCCGTCTTCACACTGGATCTTTCCACCCGCCGCCAGCTTCGCCAACACCGTCGTCGAGCACAGCGACGTGGATCGCTCCAACATGCATCTCCTTCGCCTTCTCACAGCAGCCCTCCAACGACAAGGTGTATGCCAATTGGACGGTGCGATCGCGGGATAAGCGATTCGATCTGTCGGCCTATGGCGACGCCTAGCGCTGACGAAACTGCAACCAATACGGTTCTGGCTAGCGTGCAGACAGTGCGACCTTTGGGTTGGCCCTCGGAGCTGTTCAAAGATGGGCGTGTGCGTGCATGTGTTCGTTGTGAGTGTGACGCAGAGACCATTACGCTGTACGTCCCAACTCCCAAGCAACGGAGAGGCCGCAGCAATCCGACGACTGATGTGTGGCTCGAAGTGATGATGGACTGGACTTCCGGCGATTGCCGGCGACTGGCGTGATGCCGATCCACTTCTTCCCCTCTTCTTCCCCTTCCTCTCCTCTATCCCTCCTTGGCCCCTGGCTGATTCGCTCTTTCCCCTCCCCGTCGCTGTTTTTCTTCCATCTCTTCCCTCCCAGATCCCCTTTTCTTTGTTCCAGCCAGATTCAAGACGGCGGCAATCTTCTTCGCTGGATCAGGTCTCCTCCTGATCTGAGGCGTATTCCGGCAATTGTCGGGCGGCTGGTGTGCTGCCGTATCTTCTCCTCCCTTTCCCTCTTTCATCTCCTCTCTCCTCTATCGGCCATTCTCCTCCAAATCCCCTTCTTCCCCTCCTCCTCATCTCCTATCTGCTTCCCCTCTTGCCCTCTCTCTGTTTTGCCCCATCTTCATCTCTGCCGCCCGAATCCTGGGCTGCGTCGATCTTTCAGGTTGGATTCTTTGCCGTCTCCTCCTACCCAGATCCCCTTTGCCCGGCAGCGGTGCTAGGCCCCAACGTGCCTCCTCCGCCATGAAGGCTATTGCCTGGAACCGCCGAGGTAAGGATGCTTTACCTTGTGAATCTTATGCGGTCCACTAGAGCTCAGGTAACTTGTGTTTCTGAAATTAAATCTTCTGAGGTTACTTCTATTGATCTTGTTAATAGGTTTGACGTTACCGATGCTTGTGTTGTTCCTTCTAGAAGTTCTTCGGGGGGCCTTTGGCTTCACCCCGGGCATAAAAACCGAAGACCAAAGACCAAACCCGAAAAGACCGAGACCGAACCCGAAAAGACCGAATTAGAAAAGACCGAATTAGAAAAGACCGAATAAAAAACGGTCTGTGCAAATAGAAGACCGAACTAGTTTCGGTCTGATCGGTCATGCTTTGTTTAGGACCGAATAGCCCGTATAGACCGATTAATAAAAGCCCATCCTAAGGCCCGTCCGGCCAATTCCAATGGTCACGCACAAGACCCAACTACGGAGTCTAGTACACGACCTCACATCCCGATTCACAAAAGCCACGGGCAGCCAATCTCTCGTTTTCCCACTGCTAACCCTAGCCGCCGCCTGTTGCTTCCCTCGATGCGCGCCGTGCGCCCCTGAACGAAGACCGGCGCCCGAGCGGTAGCCCTGGCCGGTGAAGAACGGCGCCCCAGCGGCGGCCCTGGCAGGTGAAGACGGGCACTGCAAGCGGCGGCCCTGACGGTGAAGACTGTCGCCCCGCGCCGCCGCCAACCTCAACCTCCCGTCGGTCGCTCTACCGCCTCGCGGCCGTCCGCCGCCGGTGCTCCACCTCCCGACGACCAGTTCAACCACTGCAGTTCGTCATGACTCACCACTACCCGTCCTCTTCCAGGTCACTCGCAGCTGAAGGTGAGCTACCCCATCTCTCTGTAAACCTGTGATTCCCACGAAATAAGCACTGCTACAGAATGTATTTTGTAGGCAATACATGCCCTTGCTTTGTGTCAAATGTTAGCACTTGGGGACAACAAATAGAACACTGTATTTGTGCTTGTTTTGTGTCAAATGTTAGCAGCTTCAATACTTTAGTACTGCATACACAGTAATGTATTTGTGCTTCTTTCCTGAAAATATATATATACATGGTGTATATTTATGTTGTGATTTGATCAAGTCAATGTTGTTTGACAGACCAATGTCCTCTTTTTTAGATGTTTTCTGAACATGATGAGGATCTGAATGAGAATGAAGATGCACTTATGAGTGTAGAGGCAGAGGCAGATGCAGAAGCAGGAGATGAATCTGTTTTGCATAGTATTATTGAAGATGAAGATGCCGAACCAACACTGGGTTTGCTGCTTGTGTATTCCATGGTTTGAAGATAAAGATGCAGAAGCAGGAGATGAATCTGTTTTGCATAGTATTATTGAAGATGAAGATGCCGAACCAACACTGGGTTTGCTGCTTGTGTATTCCATGGACTGATGTTGCTTATTATCTTCTTTCTTTCTTTGCATTGAAATCTTATTGCTGGACCATGAATCATGAGTCTTCTTAATTTGTGTCATATACTTGCTCTCAAATGTAAACATGTACTTGTACTTTGTTACTTGATGTTGCATATAAACATGTATTGTTACTTTCTGCTATCAAATATAAACATGTATTGGTACCGGAAGTAACATGAATATGAGTTGTAGCAAATTAATTTGGTCTATTTGGTCGGGACCGAAGACCGAATAGTAAAGACCGAAGACCGAATAGTGAAAAACCGAAAAGACCGAAATTATTTCGGTCTTCAATTCTGGAAGATCGAATTATTGGAAGACCGAAAAGACCGAAGCGAACAAATCGAAAAGACCGAACGCCCGGGGCTACTTTGGCTTATGTGGACCGATGAGCTCAAAGTTTTTGTTCATATTGCTGCTTTTCACTATATCTTAGCTAATGTAGTTCATATCGCATCTAGGGCCAGCTTTTGTCTCATCTGTATATATGGAGACCCTTATCATAAGCAGACTAATGTCATCTGGGGCCAAGTAGCTTCTTTTGTTTATGATAATCTAGGAAAGCCCATGGTTTGTATGGGAGACTTGAATGATATCATGTATGAGGTCGACGGTTGTAATGGCAATATCAACTACTATCGTATGCATGCCTTTCGTTCTCTTGTCAAGAACTGTGGCCTCTTTGATATTGGTTATAGTGGTCCTGCTTACACTTGGCGTGGTAGACAAAATACATCCAAACCTATCCATCATCGTCTTGATTGCTGTTTAGTTAACTCTGATTGGTGTGCTCATTTCCCTAACACTAAGGTCCTCAATCTTCCCATTATTCTTAGTGACCATGCTCCTATTTTGATTTACACTGATAGTCACTTTGTTAAACCCAAACAATCTTTTAAATTTGAAAAATGGTGGCTCACTGAAGATGACTTTAATTCTTTTGCCAAGAATGCTTGGGAAGCTAGCACGCTTAACTCTTTTATAGCTAAATCAACTTCCTTGGCTAACACTCTCAAGGCCTGGTGTAAAAAGAAGAAGCCCCTCCAGTAGACTCTGAGCATGTTGGAGACCAAAATCAATGATTTGCAAAAGCTGCCTCTTCAGCATCATAACCAAGATTTGGAACAATCTCTTATTGCTAGGTATGAATTTACTCTCAATCAATTGAATCAGTACTACAGATAACGCAGGAAAAAGAATTGTGTGTCCAGAGGTGATAGAAACACCAAGTTCTTCCATCAAGTTGTTCTTAAGCGTGGGAAAAGAAAGACAATATGTTCTGTTAAATATGAAAATAATGTTCTCCATTATAAACCATCTGCTATCACGCAAACCTTTGTCAATTATTTCAGATTCATTTTCTCGTCTCCTAATGATGTAACTTGCAGGCCTTTTCCTGAGCTTAATTCCTTTGGTAATAATGATGACTTCACTTATTCAGTACCGGACAAAGCTGAAATTTTTCAGATTCTTAAGGATATGAAACTGAGTGCTTCACCAGGTCCTGATGGCTTCAATGTTGAGTTTTATCTAGCAACTTGGGACTGGATTGGTGATGAGGTAACTCAGTTGGTATCTTCATTCTATGTCACTGGTATTCTCCCTCCACACATTAATGACACTAATATTGCTCTCATTCCCAAGAAGTTAGTCTCCCTTGTTCGCATGGATTATAGACCCATTAGCCTTTGCAATATCATCTATAAAATAATTGCTAAATCTTTGGCTAATAGACTTAAGTCTCATCTTTCGGATTATGTAGATCCAGCTCAGCAAGCTTTTATTGAGGGTAGACGTATTACTGACAACATTATTATTGCTCAAGAAATTGCTCACTCGTTTACTCTTAGGTCATGGAAACACAATGTCTTTGTAAGTGCATCTAGTGCCCCTTAGTGATTTTTGTGTATTGAAGACTTATAGGTTAAGAGACTAATGCGTTTGTGAGTGTACATAGGTTTATAAGTCTATGAGGAGTTTGATATTTACAGAGAAAGTCGACCCCTAAAAATGAATATCTTCGACTGAAGATTTTGGTATTCCTGAAGACTTTCGTAAAGACTTTGAAAGTGAAGAAATTGGTGTGTCCGTGAAGACTTGATTTTCATGCGAGGAATATGAAGTTTGAAGACTTTCGTTTTTATAGTTTTGTTTTTTTCTTTCTCAAGTCATAGGAAACACCGTACTGTTAAAGGGGTTCGAGGAAATACTAAGGAAAAATTTCCATGTGATGCTCAACTCAAAATCCTATACCTACCAATCCCTTCGAGTGAAGCCTTTGGAAATCTCATACAGTTCAGTCAATTTCTTCAGTGACAGAGACGAAGTTCTTCTGCTCGCTGAGGAATTTGTTCTGACTAAGGAGTTAGGAATTCGCTAGTGCAGATTGCCTACACAGTGAGGAACATGATAGCCCTGAGGAATTTGAGAGTCAAATTTCCAACCGTTGCTGTGCTGCGCGCCAGCTGTCCCAAAATATCTTATCCACCTAACGGTCATATCAGACAAGGGCATTTATGTCTTATCATGTCGGGCTGCTCCCTAGGCTATAAATAGCCGCCCCCTACAATCACTAGTTGGTTGGCTGCTCCGAGAGAAACTGACACTTGTCATTTGAGAGCATCCCATCCTCCGACGAATTTGAGCGAAAATCATCGAGTGAGGAAAAACCCAAACCCAAACACCTACAAACCCAAAGTGATTGAGCATCACTGAAGAGATTGATCCTGCGTGGATCCGACGCTTGTTACCTTTGAAGACTGTGCTTCTTCCAGACGGTTAGGCGTCATGGTCTAGAGCATCCAAGAGGAATTGTGGATCGCCGAGTGACCGAGTCTGTGTAGGTTTGGAAGTCGCCTGAAGACTTACCACGAGTGATTGGATGAGGTCTGTGTGACCTTAGTTCAAGGAGAATACAGTGAGGACTTGGTGTCCTGAGCTGCGTGCTCAGCGACTGGGTTTCCGGGACTGTGTGTCCTCGAGTTTAAATACTCAGCCGCTCCAACCAGACGTACAACTGAGACAACAGTTGGAACTGGTCTACCAAATCATTGTTTTCACCAACCTTACTGGTTCTATTTCCTCAACTCTTTCATTTCCTCATTACTGTGTTGAGTGATTGTTCATATATGTGTTTGAAGACTTTGACTGAAGACTTTCTCAATTTCCCCAGTTCAATTTCTTCAGTCTGTTTGTCTTCATCTTGTGTTATCCTGTGATTACGCTTTCTGTACTCTGTGCTTGTCTTCATTTCATCATGATGACTATGTCTGTATCCTGTTATGCTTACTTCTGAGTACTTATTCCGCTGCAAGTAGTTCTTCGCTAAGGAATTTCCTCACCGACAAATTCCTCAGTGAAGAATTCATAAAAATCGCCTATTCACCCCCCTCTAGTCGATATAACACACTTTCAATTGGTATCAGAGAAAGGTACTCCATTGTTCTGTGTGATTTTGGTTTAACCACCTGGAGTTTTAGTTATGTCGACTGCAGGATTGAGGAACGTTTCCTGCCCTATCTTTGACGGTCATGAGTATCCTCGGTGGAAGGCCATGATGAAAAAGTGACTCATGGCTATGGACAGCGAACTGTGGACCGTCACATAGATCGGTCTTACCGATCTATGCAAGATGGCTGAGGCTGATGACATTTGCAAGTATACTCTACTTAACCTCACAGCGAAGGATGTCATCTGCTCAAGTCTGTCCCGAAATCAGTTCAGGAACGTCATGCATCTCAATCACGCGAAGCTAATCTGGGACCGTCGCTCTGAGGTCTATGATGGACATCTTACTCGTCATGATCCTTGGTTTGAGGATTACAAGGAATCTCTCAAAGAGATGACATTCGAACTAGAATCATCATCGTCCAACCCTTGCCTTATGGCAAACAGTGCTAAGGTAACCGAATGCTACCTATCCGAGTCTAGTGATGATGAATCTGGTGATGAATTTGGACCTAGCTATGTTAAACTTGCTTCCCTTGCCACTAAACAACAAAGAGCTTTGGAAAAAGTTCAATACATGATAAATAAGAGCGATGATATGTTGGGTGAAGAAATGGATCAGTCAAAAGCCTTGGCTGAAAGTCTTCAGGGACTCCATTCCAAGTTTGACGACCTTCAAGGTCATCATAAAACTCTCTTATCTGATCACGAGAAGCTTTCTTATGAATTTCTTCAAAGAAAGCAAGATCTTGAGAAGCTAAGAGTGAGTTATGAAGATCTTCAGAAGGAGCGCGATTCATTGCTAGCTCTACAAATCAGCGCTTCTCAGGAAGAATTTGTTCCTCCATGCTTAAAGTGCATTGAACCTGAATCTGCTAATTCTTCACCTGAATGTTCAAATGCTTCAACTGTTACAAATTCTTCACTTGCCACTGCTATATCTAATTCCTCATCTGAGGACATTGCTAGTATCATTGACGATGCAGGGCTGAAGGAATTGTACACGACTGGCATGTACAAAAGCCTCAAAGGGCATCAGATTCTTTGTGATGTGCTCAAAAAGCAGATCCTCAACAGAAACCCTAGGAAAGAGGGTATTGCATTTGAGAGGAAACTCAATACTGATGGAACATATTGGAAGCCTGAGCAGTACCCCAAAACCTCATGGGTTGCTGCAAAGGGACCTCCAGTTGATCCATCTAACTTATCTGGCTTTACATGTGAATCTCCTCATTTTTTTTGATGAGTCATTTGACTCCAACTATAAACTGTTCAAAAATCAGAATGGTGAAGTATTTGCTAGATATGTTGGCACTAACTGCAGGAACGGTTCACCTATGAAGAAAATCTGGGTTCCCAAAAGTTATATTGAAAGTCTTCAGGTGAATGTTCTCATGACACCACCTGTGAAGAATAGGAACCCCAGATCAAATTCTTCATATGGACCAAATTCTTCATATGGATCCAAGTCCTCATACGGACAAAATTCCTCAAATGGATCAAAGTCCTCATATGATCATCATCGTGCTAACAACTCTGTTTCGCAGGGTAGAGCTAAGGGCTATGAATATGCGCATTATTCTTCAAATCATTATGTTCATAAGTCCTCGAAGAATTTCTCTGCTTATTCATATGCTTACCCTAACCCCTCTTATATGAAACGAAATGGATTGGCTTCTATGCCACCTTTCTCATATGCTGCTCGTTGAGTGATGAACTCTTTGCCACCCCTTCAGATGTGGGTGGTGAAGAAAAAGAACTAATCTCTTATGCAGGGTCAGGTCTCCAGACGTGCCTTAACGTCTGAAGAATTTGCTGGAGGCCAGACAGAATTGCCTGAAAGGACGCAGGAGAATCATGATGAAATGAACTTTCATTTCACACGTCCTCACACTGCTTATCTGTGCTATTGCTTGATGAAATTGAACAGATGAATTTGACGTCATATTCTTCACTAATGAAGTATATGAGTTCGTAAGATGCACTAATTCATCTGCAGGATGATCAGCCCAAAGCAAACGAGTGGGTCCTCGATGGTGGATGTACAAATCACATGACGGGTGACAAGAATCTATTGATGGATGCTCCTTTATCACCGTCACATCTAAAGCATATCATCTTCGCTAACAAAGGCAAAAGTCAGGTATTGGGTCTAGGTAAGGTTGCGATCTCAATGGATCGACACATGGACAAAGTCATGCTTGTCGAGTCCTTAGGATACAACCTCATGTCTGTCTCAATGCTTTGTGATCTTGATATGGTTGTTGTCTTTGGCAAGTATCGTTGTGTTGTGATCATGAAAGCTGACCATTCCAAAGTCTTCGAAGGCTTTATGAGAGGAGATCTGTATATTGTTGATTTCTCTACAGGACCACAACCAGCCGTGTGCTTACTTGCAAAAGCTTCAGAAGGCTGGCTATGGCATCGACGACTTGGTCACGCTGGCATGAGGAATCTGAACACGCTTGCAAAGAAGAAGCATGTCATTGGCATTGAGAATGTCAAATTCCTCAAGGATCACTTATGCGGAGCTTGTGAAGCTGGAAAGATGACAAAGGCCAAGCATCCAGCGAAGACAATCATGACCACCACTCGACCATTTGAATTGCTTCACATGGATCTTTTCGGTCCTAATCATTATTCTGCTGTTTCAAATGATGCATCTCTATATGGCTTTGTTATTGTTGATGACTATTCTCGTTACACATGGGTACACATTGTCACTTACAAACATGAAGTGCATGAAATCTTTAAACGATTTTCCACGAGGGCTTCAACCAACTTTGGTGTGAAGATCAAGCACATCAGAACTGACAATGGGACCGAGTTCAAGAATTCCGGTCTTGATGGCTATCTTGATGAACTTGGTATTACTCATGAGTTATCTGCTCCTTATACTCCTCAGCAGAATGGCGTCGTGGAGCGCAAGAACAGAACCCTCGCTGAAATGGCTCGTACTATGCTTGATGAATACAAGACGCCTCGTCGTTTCTGGATTGAGGCAATTGATACTGCGTGCCATGTCATCAATCGGGTATATCTTCACAAATTCTTCAAGAAGACTGCCTATGAACTCCTCACTGACAAGAAACCCAATGTGAGTTATTTCAAAGTCTTCGGTGCTAAATGTTGGATTAGAGATCATCATCACAATGCTAAATTTGCACCGAAAGCACATGAAGGTTTTATGCTTGGTTACGGAAAGGACTCACACACCTACAGAGTCTTCAACAACGTTCTTCACAAGGTTGTTGAAACTGTAGATGTGCGGTTCGATGACACTAATGGCTCGCAAAGAGAGCACCTACCTTCTGTTATAGATGAACCAGCACCTGAGGATTCTATCAAGTTCAAGGCTACTGAGGATGTCATTCCTACCAAAGAATCTACTGAAGAATTCATTCCTGAACGCGAAGATCGTCGAGCTAATGCACCTAAAGACAATGCTGAAGAAAATGGTGCTGAAGAAAATGCTGATCAAGTTCCTCGACGACAACCAGCTCATCCTCGCGTTGCAAAAGAAGTGGAAGTTGAAAAGATCATCGATGACATTGAAGCGCCAGGTCCTCTCACACGCTCAAAAGCTTCACATTTATCTAACTTTTGTGGGCACTATGCTTTTGTCTCTATCACAGAGCCCACTCAGGTAGATGAAGCATTTCTGGAGCCTGAGTGGATTCAGGCATGCAAGAAGAATTACATCGGTTCGATCTCAACAATGTCTGGGAACTGGTCAAACGTCCAGATCCTCGCAAGCATAATATCATTGGCACAAAGTGGATCTACCGCAAAAAGCAAGATGAAAATGGCCTTGGTGAGGAATAAGGCACGACTTGTAGCTCAAGGCTACACGCAGGTTGAAGGAATGGATTTCGATGAAACTTTTGTACCTGTTGCTAGACTTGAGGCTATTCGCATATTACTTGCTTACGCTAACCATCATAATATCACTTTATATCAAATGGATGTGAAAAGTGCATTCCTCAATGGTAAGCTTGAGGAAGAAGTATATGTTGCTCAACCCCCAGGTTTTGAAGATCCAAAGAATCCTGACAAAGTCTTCAGACTCAACAAGGCCCTCTATGGCCTCAAGCAAGCCCCTCGGGCATGGTATGATACTTTGAAGGAATTCTTCATGAAGAATGGCTTCACACCCGGTTCAGTCGACCCTACTCTCTTTACTAAATCTTATGATGGTGAACTATTTGTGTGCCAAATATACGTTGATGATATTATCTTTGGCTATCCTGACCAACATTATAGTGATGAATTTGCCTATATGATGAGTGAAGAATATCAAATGTCTATGATGGGAGAGTTGAAATTCTTCTTAGGTCTTCAAATTCGTCAATAGCACAATGGCATATTCATATGTCAGGAGAAATACCTCAAGGATGTTCTGAGGAAATTCGGCATGCAAGATTGCAAAGGCGTCAAAATTCCTATGCCCACAAATGGCCATCTATGCACTAATGAAAATGGTATTGACTTCGATCACAAGGTATACCGCTCCATGATTGGTTCTTTATTGTACTTATGTGCATCTAGGCCAGATATAATGCTTAGTGTTTGCATGTGTGCCCGATTTCAAGCTGCACCGAAGGAATCACACAATAAGGCTGTGAAGCATATTCTTCGATATCTAGCTCACACACCAACACTAGGATTATGGTACCCCAAGGGCTCTACTTTTGATCTCATTGGATATTCTGACTCTGACTATGCTGGTGATCATGTGGACCGCAAGTCAACATCTGGTACTTGTCATTTCCTCGGACGATCTTTGGTCTGTTGGTCCTCGAAGAAACAGAACTGCGTATCACTGTCTACTGCAGAAGCTGAGTACATTGCTGCTGGTTCTTGCTGTGTTCAACTGCTATGGATGAAGCAAACCCTCAAGGACTATGGCGTCATCGTGAAGAATGTGCCTCTCCTCTGTGACAATGAGAGTGCCATCAAGATTGCTCACAACCCAGTTCAGCACTCGAAGACAAAGCACATTCAGATTCATCATCATTTTCTTTGTGATCATGTGTTGAAGGGCGACATCTCCATCGAGCACGTGAAGACTGAAGAACAGCTGGCTGATATCTTCACAAAGCCCTTGGATGAGAAGAGATTTAGCAAGTTGCGGTGTGAGCTAAATATCCTAGAATCTTTGAATGTTCTTTGAAAAAGGACACTCATCCTAACACTTATGCAAAATTGATGACTTAGATGTGCAACACATGAAGAAACGTTTTTCTTCAATCAATGAAGAATAACACTCTAAGTGTGAAGAAATTAATGAAGAATTTGATTCTCAGAACCCTACGACAATTGTACGCGGTGTCTGAAATCATCATTCTTATACGCTGGGTCACGCCACCACCAAAGTTGAAAATCTTCATTTTTGAAATTCCTCAGTTTTTGAAATTCTTCAGTTTTTCAAATTCTTCAAATTTGCAAAATATTCACTATTCCCGTCGTTTTTGTTCATTTGGCTATATA